>NC_029785.2:120712747-120784226 GCF_000816755.2 Arachis ipaensis | reverse complement strand
AATGAATATTATGAATATTATATTAAATTATGATAGAGCTCATTAAAACGAGAATTTTGACACCAATTTCAAAGAATTTGGCCCAAGATTGAACCAAACGGGCCGAACCGTTCGAACCGGACCCGAACTGGGCCCATGGGCCCAACTAACCCATTTCATTCAATAAGTTCAGCCCACTCTTCTTCCCTCTGTATCCAAGCACGCTGAAAACATTTCAGCAAAGGGGAAGAATGATTCCAAAGTTCCAAAAACCCTTGGCTTGATTAAATCCATATAACTTTTGATCCGGAGCTCCGATCACCGCACTGTTTGCAGTCACGCGTCCGCAGAGACGAGCTCTACAAAGCCCAGTACCTTTCAAAGTGAGGAAAACATAATTTCAGCTCCTATTCTCTCCTCTTCAAATCTGAAATGTTAGGAGTTTTGGTGTGGTAAGATTTTGGTTAAATTGATGTTATAGGATCAAATTTACTTGAGGAATTGGTGGGCTTTGGTTTGATTGAGACACATACAAGGTAAGGTTTATCAACCCTAGCCAATTTTGGTTCTAGTATGTTAGATTGTGAATTTTGAGTATGTATGGTGATATATGTGAAATTAGGTGTATAAGTGTATATGTTGGAGCTTGAATTGTGAGCATTGGGACCTTGTGGAGGTTGAGTACTTACGCTTTGATGATTTTGGGAGCTTGAGGGGCTGTATTGGTTGGTGTTTCGCCTTGGACAACACGCGAAAATCGGCCAAGGTATGGTTTAGGTTTCGCGTATTTAATATATAATGTATTGCGAAAACTTAGGCTAGATGACCATAGGATAAAAATGAATGTATGAGGGTGTAAATTGCTTAGTGCCTTGTTGATAACTATGAACCAAGTTGAGTATGAATTTGTTATTTAATATTGAGAATGGAAATTTGAGTGTTAAATGATGATTTAATGATGGTTGATAAATTGAGATTAATGAATGTGTATAGATGATGAATTGTTAAAGGTCTTCATGATATAGTTGTGAAATTATGCATGAGAATTATTTAGAATTGAGGTATGATGGATGATGGAAGGATGTAGAGTTGTGCTGTGGTGGTATTGTATATACTGTAACTAATTCTATTATGATCAGAATTGCATGAAACCAAGTCCAGGTTAAACTTCGGAATATTTGAAACTAAACTGGAGAATTTGAGATCTTTTCGTTAAATATATGATTTATGGTGAATTTTCAAATTATAGTCGTCGAATCTGATTTTACTATAGAATTTTTAGACAGCAGTAACTTGTTGGCTCTGCTACAAATGTTTCAAAATGAATATTGAAATGGAACCAATTTTAAATAAAGCTTTACCCCTATTATTTTAACTTCATAAAATTTCAGAATGGTTGGACTGGTGGTTTTAAAGATATGAATTTTTGAAATACGATGCGTTATGCAATAAAAGCCAGATTCTGTTTTCTTAGATTAGCAACTTTGAGAGTTTATAACTTCTGATTATGGATGGATATTCAGGTGCAACAAATTGGAGGTGAAAATTAATTATGTTTAGTATATGTGATTTAAATTTCAGGGCTGTCCATGTTTTAATGAGTGAGTTATGGGACTTGGAAGAGGATATGTTCATTGGCTTTTAAAACAGAATTCTGCAGAAAGTTACTCAACTTCCAAGTTACATAACTCCTTCATTAAAAATGTTTTTGATCTGAAACTAATTGGAAAATAAACCTGGATATGTTAAGTTGAACCATATTAATTTTGAAGACTATTGGATTTAATTTAAAGTTTATATGGAATTTTAGATATAGTATGCTGCTGCTGTTTTCTCGTTTCTAAGCACTGCAGAGCAGTCCGTGTCTCTCCTCTATTTCTGAGGCTAGTTAAATAAAAAAATTGTGATTTTTAATTTTTTAGAAAGCTTATTCTGAGCTGAACGTCTGGACATAAAGTTTGCCCAATTCCGAGTTCATTTGTTATATTAAAAACAGAAAAGAAAATAGAGTGTCGAGGATGTCTTAGTGATAGTCATGGGTCCGAAAAGTCAAAGATTAATCTTCGTATTATGTGATTGATTTAATGTTTGAATTGGTTTGATTTTAAAATTATTCAATACTAAAAAGGTTGAGAAGAGTTTGATAAATGGTTTGGTCGGGACCCGGAAAGGGTAAACGTGATAAATTATAAGAGAATGATATGAAAGCTAAATGAATACATGTTCCTAAGGCTATAAAGAACGAATATAAGGAAATTATGATGATAAATGATGAGATTTGGGAATGACTGTGTGTGGCCGAAATGGTCGATATGGCAAGTTGAGGACGGAAGTTCCCTCTCTTGTCGTGATGCAGATGTGGGGAAGGTGGAAAGGCACTCTCCTTCGTATTGTTTTCCCCACATTTTTCTCTGGTTGCAAGGTAGAAAGGCACACTCTTTCGATGTGGAAAGGCACTCTCCTTCGCGAAACCTCCAGGAGAAGGTGGAAAGGCACTCTCCTTCGTTTATAATCCTCCTGGAGATGCACAACCTAGAGACCAATGTCTAGGTTAGCTACTAGATGTGTCGGGTTCTAGCAAAGTAACCGACACGTGAGCTCACGGCCAGTAGGATAGACATTCATCATATGTATTTTGTTTGTTTGTTTGTTTGCTATGCTTAATTAGGATTGCCTAACTAAATATAATTTGATAATTGTGATAATTGCTACTTGCACTACTTGTCTCCTACTTGTGCTTGCAATTGCCTGTTTGTCTGTGTTTGTAAATTCACTGGAGATGGAGGAACGGAAAAAAGGTGGACAAGTTGAGTGTTAAGTTAGAATTTAAGTTGAGTTTAGAATTCCCTAGAAACCTATCCCCTATTACGGTTTCTGTTTAGTAATTTTAAGCTTTATAATCTGAGTGTCGGCATTCTAGGACTGCCTCTGGCATTCTCAGGACCTTATATATTATCTGCGTGGCACCTTTACTATGCTGAGAACCTCCGGTTCTTATCCCATACTGTGTTGTTATTTTCAGATACAGGACGAGCGGCTCCTCGGTAGGCATCTGGATTCCTGAAGCGGAGTAGTTCCTGGGATATTTTGGTTTATCAGCTTATGTATATATACTTATTTACTTAGCTTTCTCTCCAAGAAACTCGATAATTTTGTTCCTCGTAGAGGTTACAGGAGAGTTAGTATTCTATTTCTGTATTTTGGGCATTTTGGGATACTTGTATATGTATGTATATATTCTCCAGCTAGCCTTGGCTTCACAGGCTGAGTTAAGAGCTTGTTATTTTGTACTATTGGCCCTCTACTCGTGTCATCTGTATTTATATGTTATTGGACTTTAGTTTTCTTCTCACGCAAGTAACCACGTTTGCTGAGGGTTGCGTTTTTTTTTTATTTTGCAATTTTGTTTTACCTATCTTTCAAGGCTCTTAGTATATTATCTCTTTTTCATTATTATTATTATTAGATATATTTTACTTTTAGAGGTCGTAATACCTTGCCACCTCAGCTTTATGACTTAAGCATAAGACTCTGTGTGGTAGGTGTTACAATAAGTTAGCTTTTCTATTTTCGGTGCTAACAGTTATTAATAAAGAAAAAGCGAAAAGGTTCTTCATTCGTGTGGATAAAGACATTCCTCTCTTCCTCTGTGTTCTGCAGCCATTGCATATATGACTATGAATGTTGCAAATTCCTCTTAACATGATTCAGATAAACAGAACAAAGGGTACCCATCATTTCATCAATATCAAATAGTGGGAAATTAACTCACAGTTACAAAGTTCTAGTTACAGATCTATTGTTCTAGTTCCAGAATTTTGTTGCAGAGTCACAATAGGAGAGAGAAAGAAAGAGAGAGAGAGAGTGAGATAGATAGAAACCTACAGATCTAGTGATTCGCAAGACACAGGGACGGTGACGGACTCATAGCGATAGCGACGGCGACGGGCTCACGGCGAAGGACAGAGGAGGACGGCGAAGCTCTGAATCAGACAGAGGATGGCGGCTAAGCTCTGCATGGACAGAGGACGGCGGCAAAGCCTCTCGGACGGAGGACGGAGAAGAATCCCTTCTCTCAGATAGAGAACAACGGCAACCGACAGGTTTAGAGAAGAAAAAGCTCGATGCTTTATTGCTCTCAGCCTCAGCGGCAGCTTCTCACACTCGTCAGTGGTCACTGGAGATTGGCGAAGCAGAATAGAAGATTAGGGTTTCAATTTTCAATCTTAACTTTCTGAAGAGTGAAAGTGAAACAAAACCCTAAGACAACTATAAAAGTTTTTTATATATTTTTTATATTTAATACTTTTTATATATTTATATTACATTATATTATATATATATACTTGGGCTTGTAGGGGTTGAGCTTGTTCTTGTAAAGAAGGATCTTGTAGAGGTTGAGACTCCATTTGTAAAGACCTAAGGGCTTGTATTCTTTATTGTATATCATAAAAACGTATTATATTTTGCACATGAAGATAATGCATTCTTCTAACATGATAAATAAGTTTATTTTTAATATTTTCCTTTACGGTTTTTGCTGATTTTATGGTTTTAATCTGTTGTAGCAAACTTTTTGGTCTTGACTATTTTCTTATTTATCTTCTTTATTTCTATTGTTAAGTCTGAAGATTCAGTTATTAATTCACCTATTTTTCTTCTTATTGCCATTACTCTTATTTTCATATTTCTTCTAACTAACTTTAAAGATTTAAGCCTTTTATGAAACTCTTTCATGTTATAAGAATAGAAATAACAATTAAGAGAATAAAGAAAAGATAGTAGACTTACAAAGATGAACTTGTACTCTTATTGCTTACAAAGTTGATATAATTCTTGAAGATGATTACAAATATTTGGAGAATATATGAAGTAAGAAGATATAAGGGTAGAGAGGTTTCTTGAGCTTTCAAGTTTTTTTTTATGATCTTGAATAAGTGAGGCCTTTGGTATTTATAGACCCTAAATGGTTACTATTTAGGTACTACTTGCCGACAGTACTGTTTGCTTTTACTATTTGCCGACATTTACTGTTTACTTTTTACTTTTTACTCTTTCTTTTCTTTTTTTTTATTGAAATCATTTTTCTTTATGATTGGGCTTTTACATTGATTGCATATACAGTTCTTACTACATCTCAAATGGATCTTGAGAGTCTTGATAGTAATGAGCTGGGTTGGACTGGACCTCTTCATCTTCTCCAAGAGGTACAGTTTGTATTGCTTGTAGAGAGCTTTGGATATCTTCCTTTGAGATTGCTGCCGCTAGGGCTACCATAATTTGTCGCTTCTGTGCTAAGAATTGGGTCTCTTTTTTATAAGCTATTTGTTCATTGGTGGTGCTTGAGGCTGTTATAGCTGGACGCTTTTGTAATGTTGTTAACATTGATCAATAGCTGCTCTTCTTAGTAAATTTATATCATATTTGTTCCACCATTTTATTTTTATTACTCTTACCAAATATTGTATACTGGGACATTCTTCATATGCGGCTGAATCATATTCCCAAGTCATAATCCAGCTTATTCCCATGGCTGCTATGAATGAAATGAATTTGTACTCTTGTAAGAATGATGACTTGCTTTTAAAATATTCATACACCAGGCTGGCTTCTTTTGGGAAGAAGGCTTCCATTGGTCCAAAATTCTGGAACCATGATTGAAACCATTTAGGAAATTGTAATGATATCCCCTTTCTGAACCAAATGAACCAAGAATGGGGACTTGGTGATAGAAATAAGATACGATTCCAGGCTTCTTGGTAATCATAGTAGGTATAGTTCTGAGGTTTAAATTTTAATGAGAAGCTTTTAGACTGATATGGGGGTATCTCCCACTCTTGTAAAGATAATATTTTTATAATTTTTATTTTTGAATAAATAGGCTGCTTGGTGTTAAAATCTCTATAATGTGTCAATTCAATGGATCCTATGTCTACTAATATGAATTCATAAAATTTTTGGGTTTTTTGTGGGTTAATAGGAATATAATGGAAAGTATTTGGGAAAATGGTCTTGTATAGGGTATTCCTGTCTTTTTTGAACCACTCTTTTTCGATGATTAATATTTTTATAGGATTGGGTTTTTCATAGTAAGGAAATTGTTCTTTCAAGGGTTGAGTATTATAGAGGTTAGATGGTTGTAATAATGTGAATTTATTATTAGTAGTAATTAAAGAGTTCTTAGAGGGTGATGATAATGATGGTGCTGCTTTTACAACATGTGACATCGTCATAGGTCTTAATGATAATTGCTTTGCTAGTACAACAGTAAGAGGTAATTTTCTTTCTTTTATTTGGTCAAAAGGTTGACCATAATCTTCACTGGAGGCTGATTTTTATCCTATTCTTTCCCTGCAAAAATTCTCTAGTAAGAAAGTCAGGGAGTGAATTTAGTTCTCCTTTTATATGTTCAATAGTAAAATCGAAACATGATAGAATAGCTTGCCATCTTGCAAATATTTGTTTTGAAACTAGATTTTTGACATCATTTTCTAAAACACTTGGGGCTGCTTTACAATCAGTTCTTATTAAAAATGTTTTATTAAATAAATCTTCTTGAAATTTTGAGACACATAATACTATGGCAAGTATTTCTTTTTTGACTGATGGATAATTTTTTTGGGCCTGGTTCCAAATCCCTGAATGATAGTTTACTATTTGTTCTTTGGAGCTTTTAGGAGGTATTTGTTTAAGAATTCCTCCATATCCTAATTCTGATGCATCTGTTTCTACTATTAATTTAGCCAACGGATCTAGTATGCTTATGCAAGGTATTTCTTTTATTACATTCTTTATCTTTATTATTATAGAAGTCATTTCTTTTGTCCATGGAGGTGGATTTTTTCTTAATCTCTTATAAAGAGGTTCACATGTAACTCTGATTCCAGGTAGGAATTCTGCTACATAATTTAAACATTCTAAAAATCTTTGTAGTTATTTTTTGTCAGTTATTTCATTTGGAAATTTATCTACAAATTCAATAGCTCTTTTAATAGGTACTATAGTTCCTTGATAAATTTCATATCCTAAAAATCTTACTTTAGTTATAAAGATTTTCATTTTCTTTTCTGATAAAACGAATCCTTGTTCTTTTATAATATCTATAAATTTTTCCAGATGATATATATGTTGCTTTATTCCTTTTGAATATACTAACATGTCATCAAGATATATTATAGTAAATTCTATATGTGGGTAAAATATATTATTCATTATTTCTTGGAATTCGCTTGGAGCATTTTTTAATCCTTGGGCATTACATTCCATTCGTAATGTCCAAAGGGTACTATAAAAGCTGTTTTATATCTATCTTCCTCTTTTACTGCAATCTGATAGTATCCTGATTTCAAATCAAATTTGGAAAAGATATTTGCTTTATATAATCTTTTAATTAAATCACTTTTATTTGGTAAGGGATACTGGTGCACGGAATTGTGATCACACTTTTCACAATTCTGGTGCAACTAACCAGCAAGTGCACTGGGTCGTCCAAGTAATACCTTACATGAGTAAGGGTCATCCCACGGAGATTTTTGGCTTGAAGCAAGCTATGGTTATCTTGTAGATCTTAGTCAGGATATTAGGGATAAAAATGATTTTTGTTTATTAAAAGTAAATAACATGAAATGAATGATACCTGTGATTCAGTAATGAGGGACAGGTTGAGGTTCCGAAGATGCTCTGTCATCTGAATCTCTGCTTTCCTACTGTCTTCTTCTCCAAACACGCATGGCTTCTTCTATGGCAGGTTGTATGTTGGTGGATCACCATTGTCAATGGCTACCATCCATCCTCTCAGTGAAAATGGTCCAGGTACGGTTTCCGAACGGCTAATCATCTGTCGGTTCTCACTTGTATCGAAATAGGATCTCTCTATCCTTTTGCACACTGTCACTGCGCCCAACATTCGTGAGTTTGAAGCTCGTCACAGTCATCCTATCCCAGATCCTACTCGGAATACCATAGACAAAGTTTTGACTTTTCAGATCTCAAGAATGCTGCCAATTGGTTCTAGCCTCTACCACGAAGGTTCTGATCTCATGGGGTTTGACTGCTCTGTTGTTAGGAGATGCAAGTCAAACTCATGGATTAGAAACCCAAGAGATACACACTCAAGCTGTCGCCCAATGACTACGTTGAGCTCAAATAGAACGAGAGTGGTTGTCAGGCACGCGTTCATAAATTTGAGAATGATGATGAGTGTCACGGATCATCATATTCTTTATATTGAAGTACGAGTGAGTATCTTAGAACAGAATCAAGTGTGATTGAATAGAAAACAATAGTAATTGCATTAATCCATTGAGACACAGCAGAGCTCCTCACCCCCATCTATGGGGTTTAGAGACTTATGCTGTAGAAGATACAATATGAAACGTAAAAAATGTCATAAGTCCCAAAGTAAATCTCTAAAAGTAGTTTTTATACTAAGCTAGTAACCTAGGTTTACAGAAAATGAGTAACTAAGTGCAGATAGTGCAGAAATCTACTTCTGGAGCCCACTTGGTGAGTGTTTGGGCTGAGCTTTCAAGTTTCCACGTGCATGTGCCTCAAATTGGAGTTAAACGCCACCCTGGGTGCCAAAATGGGCATTTAACGCCAAGAAGTGTGCCAGTTCTGGCGTTTTACACCAGAAAAGGGTCTCTGGCTGGCGTTTAACGCCATTTTGGGCCATCAAGTCTCGGGTAAAGTATGGAAAGCCCAAGATGTCTACTTTCCAACGCAATTGAGAGCCCGCCAATTAGGCTTCTGTAGCTCCAGAAAATCCACTTCGCGTGCAGGAGGGTCAGAATCCAACAGCATCTGCAGTCCTTTCTCAGCCTCTAAATCAGATTTTTACTCAGGTCCTTCAATTTCAACCAGAAAATACCTAAAATTACAGAAAAACACACAAACTCATAGTAAACTCCAGAAATGTGATTTTTTCATAGAAATTAATAAAAATATAATAAAAAGTGAATAAAACATGCTAAAAACTACCTAAAAACAATGCCAAAAAGCGTATAAATTATCCGCTCATCACAACACCAAACTTAAATTTTTGCTTGTCCCCAAGCAACTAAAAACAAAATAGGATAAAAAAAGGAAGAGAAAATACAACAAATTTCAAAATATCAATGAAGCTTAGTTCCAATTAGATGAGCGGGACTAGTAGCTTTTTGCTTCTGAACAGTTTTGGCATCTCACTTTATCCTTTGAATTTCAGAATAATTGGCATCCATAGGAACTCAGAATTCAGATAGTGTTATTGATTCTCCTAGTTTAGTATGTTGATTCTTGAACACAGCTACTTTATGAGTCTTGGCCGTGACCCTAAGCATTTTGTTTTCCAGTATTACCACCGGATACATAGATGCCACGGACACATAACTGGATGAACCTTTTCAGATTATGACTCAGCTTTGCTAGAGTCCCCAGTTAGAGGTGCTCAAAGTTCTTAAGCACACTCTTTTGCTTGGGATCACGACTTTAACCACTCAATCTCAAGCTTTTCACTTGGACCTTCATGTCACAAGCACATGGTTAGGAACAGCTTGATTTAGCTGCTCAGGCCAGGATTTTATTCCTTTGGGCCCTCCTATCCATTAATGCTCAAAGCCTTGGATCTTTTTTACCGTTGCCTTTTAGTTTAAAGGGTTATTGGCTTTTGTTCTTGCCTTTTGGTTTAAAGGGCTATTGGCTTTTTCGGCTTGCTTTTTCTTTTTTTTTTTCTTTTTCTTTATTTTTCGCAAGCTTTGTGTTTTTCACTGCTTTTTCTTGCTTCAAGAATTAATTTAATGAGTTTTCAGATTATCAATAACATTTCTCTTTTTTCATTATTCTTTCAAGAGCCAACAATTGTAACATTCATAAACTTCACTATCAAAAGTATGCACTGTTCAAGCATTCATTCAGAAAACAAAAAGTATTGCCACCACATCAAAATAATTAAACTAATTTCAAGATAAATTTCAAAATTCATGCATTTCTTGTTCTTTTGCAAATAAAAACATTTTTCATTTAAGAAAGGTGCGAGATTCATGGAATTATTCATAACTTTAAGACATAGACTCTAAATACTAATGATCATGTAATAAAGACACAAACATAGACAAAACATAAGGCATAGAAAATGAAAAACAGAAAAGAAAATAAACAAGGAGATTAAAGAACGGGTCCACCTTAGTGACTGCGGCTAGTTCTTCCTCTTGAAGATCCTATGGAGTGCTTTAGCTCCTCAATTATCTCTTCCTTGCTTTTGTTGCTCCTCCCTCATGGCTCTTTGGTCCTTGAACGGGATCTCTTGTTTGCTCCATCCTCTTTTTAGGGATGGGCCTTTTAGATGAATCTCTCCATCTCCCATGATTCGGAGTTGGAAGCAACGGCCTTCCCTTTCCTCTTTCTAGAGGTTTTTCTGGCCTTAGGTGCCATTAATGGTTATGAAAAAACAAAAAGCAGAGCTTTTTTTCCATACCAAACTTAAAAGGTTTGCTCATCCTCGAGCAGAAGAAGAAAGAAAGGATTAGAGGAAGAAGAGATGGATGAGATGGAGGTGTGTGAATGGTTCGGCCAAGGGGGTTTTAAGTGGTTATGATGTGTGAGAATGAGGGATTAATGAGGTGATTGGAGAAAGATAAGATAGAAAGATATGATTGATAAAAGATAAACATGATATGAAAAAGATAAGATTTTAAAATTTAAAAGAGATGAAAAAGACATGAGGAAGTTAAATCTGAATTTTTTTTAATGCATCTAAGAAATAAAAGATAATATGGATGAATTAAAAAGATTTGGAAGGAAATTGAAAAGATAGATGAGTTTTAAAAACGTTTTGAAAAAGAATTGAAAAGAATCGAAAAAGAATTAAAAAGAGTTTATAAGATTATTAATTTTTGGAAATGGAAATTGAAAGATGAATGTTTGGAACGTTTTTATGCAGGAAATTATGAATTTAAAACATGAAATTTGAAAAAAAAAATTGAATTGGAAATGAAATTACCTCCCCCTTGTTGTTCTGGAGTTAGACGCCCAGAATGATAGTCATTCTGGCATTTAACACCCATCTGGTGGCCATTTTGGGCGTTTAACACCCAGCCAGGTATCCTGGCTGGCGTTGAACGCCAAAAACCCTTTATTATTGGGCATTTTTCTGAACGCCCAGGATGCTACTGTTTCTGGCGTTAAACGCTTAGAATGCTACCCATTCTGGCGTTTAACGCCCAAAATGCCTCTTTACTGGCGTTTTAACGCCAGTGAGTTCTTTTTCTCTGTGATTCCTCTGCTTTATGTTCTGAACCTTCATTCTTCTAAATTATTTACTAAAATGTATTTAACAAACATGAATGACAAAATTAAATAAATTCAAAATATCTAATTTTTTTGCTAATGGCTGGGTTACCTCCCAGCAATCGCTTCTTTACTGTCTTTAGCTGGACTTTACTGAGTTTTAATCTAGTCTCAGTCTTGAGCATTCTTGCTCAACATTGCCTTCAAGATAATGCTTGACTCTCTGCCCATTAACAATGAACTTTTTGTCCGAGTCAATATCCTGAAGCTCTACATAACCATATGGTAACACACTTGTAATCACATATGGTCCCTTCCACCGGGATTTCAATTTCCCAGGGAACAATCTGAGCCTAGAGTTAAACAGCAGAACCTTCTGTCTTGGCTTAAAGACTCTAAATGACAGCTTTCTGTCATGCCACCTTTTTGCTTTCTCCTTGTAAATTTTAGCATTTTCGAAAGCATTGAGTCTAAACTCCTCTAGCTCATTCAACTGGAGTAATCTTTTCTCTCCAGCTACCTTAGCATCAAGGTTTAGGAACCTGGTTGCCTAGTAGGCCTTGTGTTCCAGTTCCACTGGCAGATGACAGGCTTTTCCATACACAAGCTGGTATGGAGAGGTTCCTATAGGAGTCTTGAATGTGGTTCTGTATGCCCACAGAGCATCATCCAGACTCCTTGCCCAATCCCTTCTACGAGTACTTATAGTCCATTCCAGGATTCATTTTAGTTCTTTATTTGAGACTTCAGCCTGTCCATTTGTCTGTGGATGATACGGAGTTGCCATTTTGTGGTTAATTCCATATCGGATCAGAGCAGAGTCAAGCTGTTTATTGCAGAAATGAGTGCCTCCATCACTGATTAGTACTCTAGGGACACCAAACCTGCTGAAGATATGCTTCTGGAGGAACTTCAGCACTGTCTTAGTATCATTAGTGGGAAAGGCTCCATGAAGTCAATACCCCATACATCAAACAACTCAATCTCTAAGATCCCTTGCTGAGGCATGGTATAACCGTGAGGTAGATTACCAGCTCGCTGGCAACTGTCACAGTTACGTACAAACTCTAGGGAGTCTCTATAGAGAGTAGGCCAGTAAAAGTCACATTGGAGAACTTTTGTGGCTGTTCGCTCACCTCTGAAATGTCCTCCATATTGTGATCCATGGCAATGCCATAGGATCTTCTGTGCCTCTTCTCTCGGCACGCATCTACAGATTATTCCATCTGTACATCTCTTAAAGAGATATGGTTCATCCCACAAGTAGTACTTTGCATCAGAAATCAATTTTTTTGTTTGCTTCTTACTATACTCTTTGGGTATGATCTCACAGCTTTATAGTTTGTAATGTCTGCAAACCACGGTACTTCTTGAATGGCAAAGAGTTGCTCATCCGAAAATGTTTCAAAGATCTCAGTAGGAGGGAGGGAGGCTCCTGCTACTAGTTCTATCCGGGATAGGTGGTCCGCTACTTGGTTCTCTGTCTCTTTTTTGTCTCTTATTTCTATATCAAACTCTTGCAGAAGCAACACCCATCTGATGAGTCTGGGTTTTGAATCCTGCTTTGTGAGGAGATATTTTAGAGCAGCATGGTCAGTGTACACAATCACTTTTGATCCTACTAAGTAAGATCTGAACTTGTCAATGGCATAAACCACTGCAAGCAACTCCTTTTCTGTGGTTGTGTAGTTTTTCTGTGCGTTATTTAAAACACGGCTAGCATAATAAATGACATGCAGAAGCTTGTGATGCCTCTGTCCCAATACTGCATCAATGGCATGATCACTGGCATCACACATTAGTTCGAATGGTAATATCCAGTCTGGTGCAGATATGACTGGTGTTGTGACCAGCTTAACTTTCAGAGTCTCAAAGGCCTGTAAATACTCTGTGTCAAAGACAAATGGTGTATCAGCAGCTAGCAGATTGCTCAGAGGTTTTGCAATTTTTGAAAAATCCTTTATAAACCTCCTATAGAATCCTGCATGCCCCAGAAAGCTTCTGGTTGATTTAACATTGGTAGGTGGTGGTAATTTTTCAATTACCTCTACTTTAGCTTGATCCACCTCTATCCCCTTGTTCGAAATTATCTGCCAAAGGATGATTCCTTCAGTCACCATAAAGTGACATTTCTCCCAGTTTAACACCAGGTTAGTCTCTTGGAAACTTTTTAGAACAAGTGCTAGATGGTCAAGACAGGAGCTGAATGAGTCTCCAAATACTGAGAACTCATCCATGAAGACTTTCAGAAATTTCTCTACCATATCAGAGAAGATAGAGAGCATGAATCTCTGAAATGTTGCAGGTGCATTGCGCAAACCAAATGGCATCCTTCTGTAGGCAAATACTCCAGATGAACATGTGAATGCTGTTTTCTCTTGGTCCTGAGGATCTACTACAATTTGGTTGTAACCTGAATAGCTGATGAGCGGATAATTTATACGCTTTTGGCATTGTTTTTACATAGTTTTTAGCATGATTTAATTAGTTTTTAGTATATTTTTATTAGTTTTTAAGCAAAATTTATATTTCTGGACTTTACTATGAATTTGTGTGTTTTTCTGTGATTTTAGGTATTTTCTGGCTGAAATTGAAGGACCTGAGCATAAATCTTATTCAGAGGCTGACAAAGGACTGCAGATGCTGATGGATTCTGACCTCCCTGCACTCGAAATGGAATTTTTGGAGCTACAAGAGTCCAAATGGTGCGCTCTCAACTGCGTTGGAAAGTAGACATCCAGGGATTTCCAGAAATATATAATAGTCCATACTTTGCCCGAGTTAAGAGAACGCAAACTGGTGTTTAACGCCAACTTTCTGCCCTATTCTGGTGTTAAACGCCAGAAACAAGTTACAAACTGGCGTTTAACTCCAAGGAAGACCTCTACATGTGAAAGCTTCAATGCTCAGCCCAAGCACACACCAAGTGGGCCCAGAAGTGGATTTCTGCTTCATTTACTTATTTCTGTAACCCTAGTAACTAGTTTAGTATAAATAGAACTTTTTACTATTGTATTAGAGATCTTTGGACGAGCTTTTGGAACATCTTTGATCATTGTTAGTCCTTAGACATTGGGGGCTGGCCTCATGGCCATGCCTACCCTATTTTCACTTATGTAATTTCAACGGTGGAGTTTCTACACACCATAGATTAAGGTGTGGAGCTCTGCTATTCCTTGAGTATTAATGCAAAGTACTACTGTTTTCTATTCAATTCATGCATATTCTTATTCTAAGATATCCATTTGCACACAAGAACATGATGAATGTGACGATTATGTGACACTCATCACCATTCTCACTTATGAACGCGTGATTGACAACCACTTCCGTTTTACATGAAGACAAGCTTGAATGTATATCTCTTGAGTTTCTAATCAATGGTTCACATCGACTCCCCTCTGACAATGGGGCATCTGAATCCGAGATTAGAATCTTCGTGGTATAGGCTAGAATTCATTGGCAGCATTATTGAGATCCGGAAAGTCTAAACCTTGTCTGTGGTATTCCGAGTCGGATCTGGGATGGGATGATTGTGACGAGCTTCAAACTCGCGACTGTAGGGCGTGGTGACAGACGCAAAAGGATAGTAAATCCTATTCCTACATGATCGAGAACTAACAGCTGATTAGCCATACGATATCTGTGCATGGTATGTTTCATCCGAGACGAGAAATCCAACAGTTGATTAGCCGTACAGAAACCGTAAAGGACCATTTCACTGAGAGGATGGGAAGTAGCCATTGACAACGGTGACATCCAACATACAGCTTGCCGTAGAAAGGAGTCAGAAGGATTGGATGAAGGCAGTAGGAAAGCAGAGATTCAGAAGAAACAACGCATCTCCATACACTTATCTGAAATTCCCACCAATGAATTACATAAGTATCTCTATCTTTATTTTATGTTTTATTTATCTTTTAATTATTAAAACTCCATAACCATTTGAATCCGCCTGACTGGGATTTACAAGATGACCATAGCTTGCTTCAAGCCGACAATCTCCGTGGGATCGACCCTTACTCACGTAAGGTTTATTACTTGGACGACCCAGTGCACTTGCTGGTTAGTTGTGCGATGTTGTGAAAAAGAGTTGAGATTACAATTGTGCGTACCAAGTTGTTGGCGCCATTGAGATCACAATTTTGTGCACCAAGTTTTTGGCGCCGTTGCTGGGGATTGTTCGAGTTTGGACAACTGACGGTTTATCTTGTTGCTCAGATTAGGTAATTTTCTTCTTGTTTCAACCTTTATTTTATTTTCAAAAAGTTTTCAAAAATCTTTCAAAAATTTTTTCTTCTTTTTCGTTTTTCCAAAAAGATATTTTCGAAAAATCCAAAAAATTAATAAAATCATAAAAACCAAAAATATTTTGTATTTCTTGTTTGAGTCTAGTGTCAATTTTTAAGTTTGGTGTCAATTGCATGTTTTTAAAATTTGTGCATTTTTTGAAAAATTCATGCATGTGTTCTTCATGATCTTCAAGTTGTTCTTGATAAGTCTTCTTGTTTGATCTTCATATTTTCTTGTTTTGTGTCTTACCTTGTTTTTCATATGCATTTTTAGTTTGTTAGTGTCTAAACATGAAAAATTTCTTAGTTTGGTGTCTTGCATATTTTTCTTTTCTTAAAAATTTTTCAAAAATAAGTTTTTGGTGTTCATCATGATCTTCAAAGTGTTCTTGGTGTTCATCTTGACATTCAAAGTGTTCTTGCATGCATCATTGGTTTTGATCTAAAATTTTTATGTGTTGAGTCATTTTATGGTTTTTCTCTCTCCTCATTAAAAATTCAAAAATCAAAAAATATCTTTCCCTTATTTCTCTCATAAATTTCGAAATCTTTGGGTTGACTTAGTCAAAAATTTTTAAAATAAGTTGTTTCTTGTTAGTCAAGTCAAGAATTCAATTTCAAAAATTTATCTTTTCAAATCTTTTTCAAAATCAAATCTTTTCTTTTTCCTTTTATTATTTTTGAAAATTTTTTAAAATTGATTTTCAAAAATCTTTTTCTTAATTTTATCTTTTATTTTCGAAAATTATACTAACAATTAATGTTTTGATTCAAGAATTTCAAGTTTGTTACTTTCTTGTTAAGAAAGATTCAAACTTTAAATTTTAGAATCATATCTTTTGATTTCTTGTAAGTCAAGACATTAATTCTGATTTTAAAAATTAAATCTTTTTCAAAAATAAATTTCAATCATATCTTTTTCAATCATATTTTTTTCAAAATCAATTTCAAAATATTTTCTAACTTCTTATCTTTTCAAAATTGCAAATCTTTTTCAACTAACTAATTGACTTTTTGTTTGTTTTACTATTTCTTATCTTTTTCAAAACCACCTAACTACTTTTCTCTCTCTAATTTTCGAAAATTCCTCACCTTTTTCAAAAATTTTTTTAATTAACTAATTGTTTCAAATTTTAATTTTTATTTTATTCCTTTTCTTAATTTTCAAATTTTAACTTTATAATTAAAATATAAACAAAAATATTTTTCTTCTCTTTTAGTTAATATTCGAATTCCCTCTCACTCTCATCTCCTTCTATTTATTTATTTATTTATTTATTTACTAACACTTCTCTTCTACTCATAATTTGAACCCTCTTTTCTTCTCTCTCTGAGTTCAAATTTTTCCTCTACTCACATAAAGGAATCTCTATACTGTGACATAGAGGATTCCTCTTCTTTTCTGTTCTCTTCTTTTTCATATGAGCAGGAGCAAGGATAAGAACATTCTTATTGAAGCTTATCTGGCACCTGAAAGGACTCTGAAGAGGAAGCTAAGAGAAGCTAAAACACAACACTCTAAAGAGGACTTTACTGAAATTTTCGCAAAAGAAGTAGAGATGGCCGAACCCAATAATAATGGTAGAGGTGCAAGGAAGATACTTGGTGACTTTACTGCACCAAATTCCAACTTCCATGGAAGAAGCATCTCAATCCCTGCCATTGGAGCAAATAATTTTGAGCTAAAGCCTCAATTAGTTTCTCTGATGCAACAGAATTGCAAGTTTCATGGACTTCCATCAGAAGATCCTTTTCAGTTCTTAACTAAATTCTTGCAGATCTGTGACACTGTTAAGACCAATGGAGTTGATCCCGAGGTCTATAAGCTTATGCTTTTCCCTTTTGCTGTAAGAGACAGAGCTAGAACATGGTTAGACTCTCAACCTAGAGATAGCCTGAACTCTTGGGATAAGCTAGTCACGGCTTTCTTAGCCAAGTTCTTTCCCCCTCAAAAGCTGAGCAAGCTTAGAGTGGATGTTCAAACCTTCAGACAGAAAGAAGATGAATCCCTCAATGAAGCTTGGGAAAGATACAAGCAACTGACCAAAAAATGTCATTCTGACATGCTTTCAGAATGGACCATCCTGGATATATTCTGTGATGGTCTGTCTGAATTGTCTAAGATGTCATTGGACCATTCTGCAGGTGGATCTATTCACCAGAAGAAAACGCCTGCAGAAGCTCAGGAACTCATTGACATGGTTGCAAATAACCAGTTCATGTACACTTTTGAAAGGAATCTTGTGAGTAATGGGACGCCTTAGAGGAAGGGAGTTCTTGAAATTGATGCTCTGAATGCCATATTAGCTCAGAACAAAATGTTGACTCAGCAAGTCAATATGATTTCTCAGAGTCTGAATGGTTTGTAAAATGCATCCAACAGTACTAAAGAAGCATCTTCTGAAGAAGAAGCTTTTGATCCTGAGAATCCTGCAATGGCAGAGGTGAATTACATGGGTGAAGCCTATGAAAATACCTATAATCCCTCATAGAGAAATCATCTAAATTTCTCATGGAAGGATCAACAAAAGCCCCAACAAGGCTTTAATAATGGTGGAAGAAACAGGTTTAGCAATAGCAAGCCTTTTCCATCATCCTCTCAGCAACAGACAGAGAATTCTGAGCAGAGCCCCTCTAGCTTAGCAAACATAGTCTCTGATCTATCTAAGGCCACTCTCAGTTTCATGAATGAAACAAGGTCCTTCATTAGAAATTTGGAGGCACAAGTGGGCCAGCTGAGTAAAAGAGCCACTGAAACTCCTCCTAGTACTCTCCCAAGCAATACAGAAGAGAATCCAAAAAGAGAGTGCAAGGCCATAACCTTACTTGGTGTGGCCGAACCTAGAGAGGAGGAGGAGGACGTGAATCCCAGTGAGGAAGACCTCATGGAACGTCCTCTGGACAAAAAGGAGTTCCCCTTTGAGGAACTAAAGGAATCTGAGGCTCATACAGAGACCATAAAGATTCCATTAAATTTCCTTCTGCAATTCATAAGCTCTGATAAGTATTCCTCCTCTGAAGAGGATGAAGATATTACTGAAAAGCAAGTTGCTAAGTACCTTGGAGCAATCATGAAGCTGAATACCAAGTTATTTCGTAATGAGACTTGGGTGGATGAACCCTCCTTACTCACCAATGAACTGAATGACTTGGTTAGGCAGACATTACCTCAAAAGAAATAGGATCCTGGTAAATTCCTAATTCCCTATACCATAGGCACCATGACCTTTGAGAAGGCTCTGTGTGACCTGGGGTCAGGCATAAACTTAATGCCACTCTCTGTAATGGAGAAACTGGAAATCTTTGAGGTACAGGCTGCCAAATTCTCATTAGAGATGGCAGACAAATCCATGAAAAAGGCTTATGGACATAGAGGACGTGCTAGTAAAGGTCAAAGGCCTTTACATCCCTGCTGATTTCATAATCCTAGACACTGGAAAGGATGAGGATGAACCCATCATCCTTGGAAGATCCTTCCTAGCCACAGCAAAAGCTGTGATTGACGTGGACAGAGGAGAGTTGATCCTTGAATTGAATGAGGACCACCTTGTGTTTAAAACTCAAGGATCTCCCTCTGTAACCATGGAGAGGAAGCAAGAAAAGTTTCTCTCAGTGCAGAGTCAAACAACGCCCCCAAAGTCAAACTCTAAGTTTGGTGTTGGGAGGCCACAACCAAAATCTAAGTTTGGTGTTGAACCCCCACATTCAAACTCTAAGTTTGGTGTTGGGAGGTCCCAACAATGCTCTGAACATCTGTGAAGCTCCATGAGAGCTCACTGTCAAGCAATTGACATTAAAGAAGCGCTTATTGGGAGGCAACCCAATTTTATTTATCTATGTTATTTCCTTTTTTTTAGGTTGATGATCATGTGGAGTCACAAAAACAACTGCAAAAATTAAAGAAAAATATAAAAACATCATTAAAAATAGCACACCCTGGAGGAGCAACTTACTGGCATTTAAACGCCAGTAAGGGTAGCAGAATGGGCGTTTAACGCCCAGTCTGGCACCATTCTGGGCGTTAAACGCCAGAAACAAGCACCAGACTGGCGTTAAACGCCAGAAAGAAGCAACAAGCTGGTGTTAAACGCCAGAAACAGGTTGCAACCTGGCGTTTAACGCCAAGAAAGGAATAAAAGCTGGCGTTTAACGCCAGAAATAAGCAGCAATCTGGCGTTAAATGCCAGGATTGCACTGTAAGGGCGTTTACACACCTAATAGGAGCAGGGATGATAAATCCTTGACCCCTCAGGATCTGTGGACCCCACAGGATCCCCACCTACCCTACCTTTCTCTCTCACTCACCAATCAAATCATATCATCTTCCCTATATTCTCTTCAACAATCACCTCCATATCTCTTCCCCAAAAACCCTACCTACCTCACTTTAAAAATTCAAACACTTTTCCCTCCCAAACCCAACCCTAATGACCGAAACCCAACCCTCCCTTCACCCTATATAAACCCCTCACTACTCCTTCATATTCACATAACACATACACCTTTCCACCATCTTGGCCGAATTCACTTCTCCCTCATTCTCCTCCATTTTTCTTCTTCTTCCCCTTCTTTCTTTCTTATTTTGCTCGAGGATGAGCAAACCTTTTAAGTTTGGTATGGTAAAAGTATTGCTTTTTATTTTTTCATAACCATTTATGGCACTTAAGGCCGAAGAAACCTCTAGAAAGAGGAAAGGAAAGGCAAAAGCTTCCACCTCTGAGTCATGAAAGATGGAGAGATTCATCTCAAAGGTCCATCAAGACCACTTCTATGAAGTTGTGGCCAAGAAGAAGGTGATCCCTGAGGTCCCTTTCATGCTCAAAAGGAATGAGTATCTGGAGATCTGACATGAAATCTGAAGAAGAGGTTGGGAAGTTCTCACCAACCCCATTCAACATGTCAGAATCTTAATGGTTCAAGAGTTCTATGCTAATGCATGGATCACTAGAAACCATGATCAAAGTATAAACCCGAATCCAAAGAATTGGCTTACAATGGTTCGGGGGAAATACTTAGATTTCAGTCCGGAAAATGTAAGGTTGGCATTCCACTTGCCAATAATGCAAGAAAACGCACGCCCCTACACTAGAAGGGTCAACTTTGATCAAAGGTTGGACCAAGTCCTCATGGACATATGTGTGGAAGGAGCTCAATGGAAAAGAGACTCAAGAGGCAATCCGGTTCAATTGAGAAGACCGGACCTTAAGCCTGTAGCTAGAGGATGGTTGGAGTTCATCCAACGCTCCATCATTCCTACTAGCAACCGATCTGAAGTGACTGTGGATCGAGCCATCATGATCCATAGTATCATGATTGGGGAGGAAGTGAAAGTTCATGAGATCATACCTCTAGAACTCTACAAGGTGGCTGACAAGTCATCCACTTTGGCAAGGTTAGCCTTTCATCATCTCATCTGTCACTGAAAAAATTTGGCTGAGATTGACATAGAAGGAGACATCCTCATTGAAGAGGACAAACCCATCACTAAAAAGAGGATGGAGCAAACAAGGGAGCCCATTCATGGACCTCAACAAGAGCATGAGGAATTTCCTCATCAAGAAATCCCTGAGATGCCTCAAGGGATGCATTTTCCTCAACTATTGGGAGCAACTCAACACCTCTTTGGAAGGCTTGAGTTACAACATGGACCAACTAAGGGTGAAGCACCAAGAGCACTCCATCATTCTTCATGAGATTAGAGAAGATCAAAGAGCTATGAGGGAGGAGCAACAAAGGCAAGGAAGAGACATAGAGGAGCTTAGGCGTTCCATTGGTTCTTCAAGAGGAAGATGCCACCCACACTAAGGTGGACTCATTCCTTAATCTCCTTGTCTATTTATTTTCTATTTTTGGTTTTTGAGCTTCACATTTGTCTATGTTTGTGTCTTCATTACATGATCATTAGTGTCTAGTGTCTATGTCTTAAAGCTATGAATAATTCCATGAACCCTTCACCTCTCTTAAATGAAAAATGTGCTTAAATACAAAAGAACAAGAAGTACTTGGATTTCAAATTTTATCTTGAAATTAGTTTAATTATTTTGATGTGGTGGCAATACTTTTGTTCTCTGAATGAATGCTTGAACAGTGCATATTTTTTATAGTGAAGTTTATGAATGTTTAAATTGTTGGCTCTTGAAAGAATGATGAACAGAGAAAAATGTTATTGATAATCTGAAAAATCATGAAATTGATTCTTGAAGCAAGAAAAAGCAGTAAAAAGAAAAAAAAGTAGCGAAAAAAAAAAGAAAAAAATGGCGAAAAAAAAAGAGAAAGAAAGAAAAATAAAAAGCAAGCAGAAAAAGCCAATAGCCCTTTAAACCAAAAGTCAAGGGTAAAAAGGATCCAAGGAAATAAAATCCAGGCCTAAGCGGCTAAATCAAGTTGTCCCTAACCATGTGCTTGTGTCATGAAGGTCCAAGTGAAAAGCTTGAGACTGAGTGGTTAAAGTCGTGATCCAAAGCAAAAAGAGTGTGCTTAAGAACTCTGGACACCTCTAACTGGGGACTTTAGCAAAGCTGAGTCACAATCTGAAAAGGTTCACCCAGTCATGTGTCTGTGGCATTTATGTATCCGGTGGTAATACTGGAAAACAAAGTGCTTAAGGCCACGGCCAAGACTTATAAAGTAACTATGTTTAAGAATCAACATACTGAACTAGGAGAATCAATAACACTATCTAAAATTCTGAGTTTCTATAGATGCCAATCATTCTGAATTTCAAAGGATAAAGTGAGATGCCAAAATTGTTCAGAAGCAAAAAGCTACTAGCCCCGCTCATCTAATTGGGACTAAGTTTCATTGACATTGTGAGATTCATTGTATATTCTCTTCTTTTTATCCTATTTTGTTTTCAGTTGCTTGGGGACAAGCAACAATTTAAGTTTGGTGTTGTGATGAGCGGATAATTTATACGCTTTTTGGCATTGTTTTTACATAGCTTTTAGTATGATTTAGTTAGTTTTTAGTATATTTTTATTAGTTTTTAAGAAAAATTCACATTTCTGGACTTTACTATGAGTTTGTGTGTTTTTCTGTGATTTCAGGTATTTTCTGGCTGAAATTGAGGGACCTGAGCATAAATCTGATTCAGAGGCTGACAAAGGACTGCTGATGCTGATGGATTCTGATCTCCCTGCACTCGAAATTGAATTTTTGGAGCTACAAAAGTTCAAATGGCGCGCTCTTAACTGTGTTGGAAAGTAGACATCCAGGGCTTTCCATCAATATATAATAGTCCATACTTTGCTCGAGTTTAGATTACGCAAACTGGTGTTTAACGCCAGCTTTCTACCCTATTCTGGCGTTAAACGCCAGAAACAAGTTGCAAGCTAGAGTCAAACGCCAGAAACAAGTTACAAACTGGCGTTTAACTCCAAGGAAGACCTCTACACGTGAAAGCTTCAATGCTCAGCCCAAGTACACACCAAGTGGGCCCGGAAGTGGATTTCTGCATCATTTACTTATTTCTGTAACCCTAGTAACTAGTTTAGTATAAATAGAACTTTTTACTATTATATTAGAGATCTTTGGATGAGCTTTTGGAACATCTTTGATCATTGTTAGTCCTTAGACATTGGGGGCTGGCCTCATGGCCATGCCTACCCTATTTTCATTTATGTAATTTCAACGGTGGAGTTTCTACACACCATAGATTAAGGTGTGGAGCTCTGCTGTTCCTCAAGTATTAATACAAAGTACTACTATTTTCTATTCAATTCATGCATATTCTTATTCTAAGATATCCATTCACACACAAAAACATGATGAATGTGACGATTATGTGACACTCATCACCATTCTCACTTATGAACGCGTGATTGACAACCACTTCCGTTCTACATGAAGACAAGCTTGAATGTATATCTCTTGGGTTTCTAATCAACGGTTCACATCGACTCCCCTCTGACAATGGGCATCTGAATCCGAGATTAAAATCTTCGTGGTATAGGCTAGAATCCATTGGCAGCATTCCTGAGATCCGAAAAGTCTAAACCTTGTCTGTGGTATTCCGAGTAGGATCTGGGATGGGATGACTGTGACGAGCTTCAAACTCGCGACTGTAGGGAGTGGTGACAGACGCAAAAGGATAGTAAATCCTATTCCTACATGATCGAGAACCAACAGCTGATTAGCCATACGATATCTGTGCATGGTATGTTTCATCCGAGACGAGAAATCCGACAGTTGATTAGCCGTACAGAAACCGTGGAGGACCATTTTCACTGAGAGGATGGGAAGAAGCCATTGACAATGATGACACCTAACATACAGCTTGCCATAGAAAGGAGTCAGAAGGATTGGATGAAGGCAGTAGAAAAGCAGAGATTCAGAAGGAACAACGCATCTCCTTAAACTTATCTGAAATTCCCACCAATTAATTACATAAGTATCTCTATCTTTATTTTATGTTTTATTTATCTTTTAATTATTAAAACTCCATAACCATTTGAATCCGCCTGACTGAGGTTTACAAGATGACCATAGCTTGCTTCAAGCCGACAATCTCTGTGGGATCGACCCTTACTCACGTAAAGTTTATTACTTGGACGACCTAGTGCACTTGCTGGTTAGTTGTGCGAAGTTGTGAAAAAGAGTTGAGATTACAATTGTACGTACCAAGTTGTTAGCGCCATTGAGATCACAATTTCGAGCACCAATAGCCGTCCAAAAAGCAGTAGTAATCATGACGTACTAGTCTCTCTAGCATCTGGTCTATGAATGGTAAAGGAAAATGATCCTTTCTGGTGGCTGTATTGAGCCTTCTGTAGTCAATACACATGCGTCACCCTGTAACTGTTCTTGTAGGAACCAATTCATTCTTTTTATTATGAACCACTGTCATGCCTCCCTTCTTGGGGACAACTTGGACAGGGCTCACCCAGGGGCTATCAGAAATAGGATAAATAATCCCAGCCTCTAGTAGCTTAGTGACCTCTTTCTGTACCACCTCCTTCATGGCTGGATTCAGCCGCCTTTGTGGTTGAACTACTGGCTTGGCATCATCCTCCAATAGGATCTTGTGCATGCATCTGGCTGGGCTAATGCCCGTAAGATCACTTGTGGACCACCCAAGAGCTGTCTTGTGTGTCCTTAGCACCTGAATTAGTGCTTTCTCTTCCTGTGGCTCTAAGGCAGAGCATATGATTACTGGAAAAGTGTCATCTTCTCCCAGAAATGCATATTTCAAGGATGGTGGTAGTGGTTTGAGCTCGGGTTTAGGAGGCTTCTCCTCTTCATGAGGAGTTTTCAGAGGTTCTTCTGTTTTCTCTGGTTCCTCCAGATCAGGCTGAATATCTTTAAAAATGTCCTCTAGCTCTGATTCGAGACTCTCAGTCATATTGACCTCTTCCACCAAGGAGTCAATAATATCGATGCTCATGCAGTCTTTTGATGTGTCTGGGTGCTGCATAGCTTTGACAGTATTCAACTTAAACTCATCTTCATTGACTCTCAGGGTTACCTCCCCTTTTTGGACGTCAATGAGAGTTCGTCCAGTTGCTAGGAAAGGGCTTCCTAGAATGAGAGTTTCACTCTTGTGCTCCTCTATTTCCAGCACTGCAAAGTCAGTGGAAAAGGCAAATGGCCCAACCTTGACAATCATGTCCTCAATTACGCCTAATAGAATTTTAATGGAGCCATTAGCAAGTTAGAGACAGATTCGGGTTGGTTTGACTTCTTTAGTCAAACCAAGCTTTCTGATAGTGGATGTAGGTATTAGGTTGATACTTGCCCCAAGATTGCATAAAGTTGTCTTGGTACAAGCATCCTCTAATGTGCATGGTATCATAAAGCTTCCGGGATCTTTAAGCTTTTCTGGTAAGCTTTTTAAAATGATTGCACTGCATTCTTCAGTGAGGAAAACTTTTTCAGTTTCTCTCCAATCCTTCTTATGACTTAAGATCTCTTTCATGAACTTAGCATAAGAGGGTATTTGCTCAAGTGCCTCTGCAAACAGAATCTTTATTTCAAGAGTTCTGAGATAGTCTACAAAGCGGGCAAATTGTTTATCCTGTTCCGCTTGGTGGAGTTTCTAAGGATAAGGCATCTTAGCTTTATATTCTTCAACCTTAGTTGCTGCAGGTTTATTTCCTACAGAAGTGGTTGGAGAAGCCTGCTTAAGAGGGTTGTTATCAACACTTGCAGGTGTCTGATCCCTTATTGGCATTTGAACGCCAGAATTGGGGGCTGTATGTGCGTTTAACGCCAGATTGCCACCCTTTTCTGGCGTTTGAACGTCAGAATTGGCTGCTGAATGGGCGTTTAATGCCAACTTCTCACCCTTTTCTGGCGTTTGAACGCCAGAATTATTCCTTTATGGGCTCTTATTGTCCTCAGAGGGATTTTGGGCAGTGGTTTGGTCCTCCTCTGTTAGTTGTTCCTTTCTTGGCTTTCTGCTGCTTTGAGTTGAGACATTCAACGTCTTCCCACTCCTTAAATGAATAGCTTGGCATTCTTCTGTTATCTGTTTAGATAACTGTTGTCTTGTTTGATCCAATTGTGCTTCTATATTCTTGTTAGCATTTTTAGTGTTTTGTAGCATCTCTTTAAATTCTGCTAATTGTTTTGTTATAAAAAGTAATTGCTGATTGAGTTCAGCAACTTGTTCTGGAGGACTAAGTTCAGTGGACACTGTTTTAGCCTATTCTTTCATGGAGGACTCACTACTTAGGTACAGATGCTGATTTCTAGCAACTGTATCAATGAGCTCTTGAGCCTCCTCAATTGTCTTTCTCATGTGTATAGTTTCACCGGCTGAGTGGTCTAGAGATATCTGGGCTTTTTTTGTAAGCCCGTAGTAGAAGATGTCTAACTGCACCCATTCTGAAAACATTTTAGAGGGGTATTTCCTTAGCATCTCTCTGTACCTCTCCCAGGCATTATAAAGAGATTCATTATCCTCTTGTTTAAAGCCTTGGATGTCCAACTTTAGCTGTGTCATCCTTTTTGGAGGGAAATATTGATTCAGAAATTTGTCTGACAACTGTTTCCATGTTCTTATGCTGGCTTTGGGTTGGTTGTTTAACCACCTCTTAGTTTGGTCTTTTACAGCAAATGGAAACAGCAATAATCTGTAGACATCCTGATCCACTTTCTTATCACGTACTGTGTCAGCGATTTGTAAGAACTGTGCCAGAAACTCAGTAGGTTCTTCCTGTGGAAGACCGAAATACTGGCAATATTGCTGCACCATGATAATGAGCTGAGGATTTAACTCAAAATTGTTGGCTCTTATGGGAGGTATACAGATACTATTCCCATATGAAGCAGCAGTCGGGTTAGCGTATGACCCCAGATTCCTTCTGGACTGTTCATTTTCACTTAGATCCATGATGGAGAAAGGGAGATGATGTTGATTATAAATAAAGAATTTTCTCTTCTCTCTTTTTTTTTTTTTTGAAATTAAAGAAATTAAAGTAAGGTAAATACTCACGTAAAGGAGATCCAACAACGAAGAGAAAAGAAAATTAGAGCACAATATATATATATATATATATATATATATATAAAAGAAAAAGGTTTTGGAAAATTTTATAAAAGTTTTTTCGAAAAATATAAAAAGAAACTTAAAAAAAATTTGTTTTGAAAAAGATTTAAAAAGATAAATTTTAAAATTGAAATTTTGACTTGACTAATAAGAGACTAACAAATTTTTAAAATTTTGACTAAGTCAACCTAAGGAATTCGAAAATGATGAGTAAATAAAGAAAAATATATATTTTTTTTAATTTAATGAGAAAAGAGAAAAACAATAAAATGACACCAAACTTAGAATTTTTATATCAAAACAAAGAAAACAAAGAAGAAAACTTTGAATACTAAGATGAACACCAAGAACACTTTGAAGATAAAGATGAACACCAAGAACAATTTTTTGGAAATCTTTAAGAAAATAAAAACACAAAGGACACGAAACTTAAAAATTTTTATACTTTGGACACTAATAATTCGAAAATACTTAAGAAAAATAAGGAAAGACACAAAACAAGAAAGACTAAAGATCAAACAAGGAAAATAAACAAGAACAACTTGAAGATCAAGAAAGAACAAGGAACATATAATTAAAAATATGAAGAAAAATAACAACATACAATTGACACCAAACTTAAAACATGAAACTAAACTCAAACAAAAGACTCAAAGAAAAATTAAAGATTAATAAAGAAAGATAAGATTTTTGAAAAGAAAATAAAAGACTCAAATTTAGTGACTCTAAACCAACAAAAACAAATTATTCCTAATCTAAGCAACAAGATGAACCATCAGTTATCCAAACTCGAACAATCCCCGGCAACGGTGCCAAAAACTTGGTACACGGAATTGTGATCACACTTTTCACAACTTTGGTGCAACTAACCAGCAAGTGCATTGGGTCGTCCAAGTAATACCTTACGTGAGTAAGGGTCGATCCCACAGAGATTGTCGGCTTGAAGCAAGCTATGGTTATCTTGTAGATCTTAGTCAGGAGATTAGTGATAAAAATGACTTTTGTTTATTAAAAGTAAATAATGTGAAATGAATGACACCTGTGATTCAGTAATGAGGGACAGGTTGAGGTTCCGGAGATGCTCTGTCGTCTGAATCTCTGCTTTCCTACTGTCTTCTTCTCCGAACACGCATGGCTTCTTCTATGGCAGGCTGTATGTTGGTGGATCACCGTTGTCAATGGCTACCCTCCGTCCTCTCAGTGAAAATGGTCCAGGTACTGTTTTCGCATGGCTAATCATCTGTCAGTTCTCACTTGTGTCGGAATAGGATCTTTCTATCCTTTTGCACATTGTCACTGCGCCTAACACTCGTGAGTTTGAAGCTCGTCACAGTTATCCCATCCCAGATCCTACTCAAAATACCACAGACAAGGTTTAGACTTTTCGGATCTTAGGAATGCTGCCATTTGGTTCTAGCCTTTACCATGAAGGTTCTAATCTCATGGGGTTTGACTGCTCTGTTGTCAGGAGATGCAAGTCAAACTCATGGATTAGGAACCCAAGAGATACGCACTCAAGCTGTCGCCCAATGACTACGTTGAGCTCAGATAGAACGGGAGTGGTTGTCAGGCACGCATTCATAAATTTGATAATGATGATGAGTGTCACGGATCATCATATTCTTTATATTGAAGTACGAGTGAGTATCTTAGAACAGAATCAAGCGTGATTGAATAGAAAACAATAGTAAATGCATTAATCCATTGAGACACAGCAGAGCTCCTCACCCCCACCTATGGGGTTTAGAGACTCATGCTGTAGAAGATACAATATGAAATATAAAAAATGTCATAAGTCCCAAAGTAAATCTCTAAAAGTAGTTTTTATACTAAGCTAGTAACCTAGGTTTACAAAAAATGAGTAACTAAGTGCAGATAGTGCAGAAATCCACTTCTGGGGCCCACTTGGTGAGTGTTTGGGCTGAGCTTTCAAGTTTCCACGTGCATGTGCCTCAAATTGGAGTTAAACACCGCCCTGCGTGCCAAAATGGGCGTTTAACGCCAAAAAGTGTGCCAGTTCTGGCGTTTTACGCCAGAAAAGGGTCTCTAGCTGGCGTTTAACGCCAGTTTGGGCCATCAAGTCTCGGGCAAAGTATGGACTATTATACATTTCTGGAAAGCCCAAGATGTTTACTTTCCAAAGCAATTGAGAGCGCTCCAATTCAGCTTCTGTAGCTCCAGAAAATCCAATTCGCGTGCAGGAGGGCAGAATCCAACAGCCTCTGCAGTCCTTTCTCAGCCTCTAAATCAGATTTTTGCTCAGGTCCCTCAATTTCAGCCAGAAAATACCTGAAATTATAGAAAAACACACAAACTCATAGTAAAGTCCAGAAATGTGATTTTTGCATAGAAATTAATAAAAATATAATAAAAAGTGAGTAAAACATGCTAAAAACTACCTAAAAACAATGCCAAAAAGCGTATAAATTATCCGCTCATCAGATACCTAATCCATTTTAATACCTTGTTAAGAGGTTTATAATTTATAGCTAATCTCGGAGCACCTTTTTCTATTTCAGATGCTTTCATCATATAGAAGCCTGTACAACTCCAGGGTGATTTCGAAGGCCTTATTAGCCCTTTATCTAAATATTCTTGTATTTCTTTTTTACAATATTCTAGATACTCTTTGTTCATATGTATTGGTGGTGCACGAAATTGTGATCTTTAACAATGGCACTCAACTTGGTATGCGCATTCATAATCTCAGCACTTTCTTCACAACTCCGCACAACTAACCAGCAAGTGCACTGGGTCGTCCAAGTAATAAACCTTACGTGAGTAAGGATCGATCCCACGGAGATTGTCGGCTTGAAGCAAGCTATGGTCACCTTGTACATCTCAGTCAGGCGGATTCAAATGGTTATGGAAATTTAATAATTAAAAGATAAATAAAACATAAAATAAAGATAGAGATACTTATGTAATTCACTGGTGAGAATTTCAGATAAGCGTATAGAGATGCTTTCGTTCCTCCTGAACCTCTGCTTTCCTGCTGTCTCCATCCAATCAGTCCTACTCCTTTCTATGGCAAGCTGTATGTTGGGCATCACCGTTGTCAATGGCTACATCCCGTCCTCTCAGTGAAAATGGTCCAATGCGCTATCACAGCATGGCTAATCATCTGTCGGTTCTCGATCATACTGGAATAGGATTTACTATCCTTTTGCGTTTATCACTACGCCCAGCACTCGCGAGTTTGAAGCTCGTCACAGCCAACCCCTCCCAGATACTACTCGGAATACCACAGACAAGGTTTAGACTTTTCGGATCTCAATAATTGTCGTCCATGCATTCTAACTTATACCATAAAGATTCTGATTAAGGAATCCAAGAGAAACTCATTCAATCGAAGGTAGAACGGAAGTGGTTGTCAGGCACACGTTCATAGGTTGGAATGATGATGAGTGTCACGATCATCACATTCATATTGAGGTGCGAATGAATATCTTAGAATAGAAATAAGCTTGAATTGAATAGAAAAACAGTAGTACTTTGAATTAATTCATGAGGAACAGCAGAGCTCCACACCTTAATCTATGGTGTGTAGAAACTCTACCGTTGAAAATACATAAGAACAAGGTCTAGGCATGGCCGAGAGGCCAGCCCCCCTAAACGTGATCAATATGATCCCCCAAAATGAAATAAAGATCTTAAGATGTCTAATACAATAGTAAAAGGTCCTATTTATATCAGACTAGTTACTAGGTTTACAGAAAATAGTAAATGATGCAGAAATCCACTTCCGAGGCCCACTTTGGTGTGTGCTTGGACTGATCTTGAAGCTTTCACGTGGAGAGGTCTTCCTTGGAGTTAAACGCCAGTTTGTAACGTGTTTCTGGCGTTTAACTCTGCTTTGCAACCTGTTTCTGGCGTTTGACTCCGGAATTGGCCAGAGAGCTGGCGTTCAACGCCAGTTTGCATCATCTAAATTCAGGCAAAGTATGGACTATTATCTATTGCTGGAAAGCCCTCGATGTCTACTTTCTAACGCAATTGAGAGCGCGCCATTTGGAGTTCTGTAGCTCCGGAAAATCCACTTTGAGTGAAGGAAGGTCAGAATCCAACAGCATCTGCAGTCCTTTTTCAGCCTCTGAATCTGATTTTTGCTCAGGTCCCTCAATTTCAGCCAAAAAATACCTGAAATCACAGAAAAACATAAAAACTCATAGTAAAGTCCAGAAATGTGATTTTTAATTAAAAACTAATAAAAATATAATAAAACTAACTAAAACATACTGAAAACTATGTAAAAATAATGCCAAAAAGCGTATAAATTATCCGCTCATCACAACACCAAACTTAAATTGTTGCTTGTCCCCAAGCAACTGAAAATCAAGTAGGATAAAAAGAAGAGAATATACTATAAATTCCAAACTATCAATGAAACTTAGCTCCAATCAGATGAGCGGGACTAGTAGCTTTTTGCCTCTTGAATAGTTTTGGCATCTCACTTTATCCATTGAAGTTCAGAATGATTGGCATCTATAGGAATTCAGAGTTCAGATAGTGTTATTGATTCTCCTAGTTCAGTATATTGATTCTTGAACACAGCTACTTTATGAGTCTTGGCCGTGGCCCTAAGCACTCTGTTTTTCAGTATTACCACCGGATACATACATGCTACAGACACATAACTGGGTAAACCTTTTCAGATTGTGACTCAGCTTTGCTAAAGTCCCCAGTTAGAGGTGTCCAGGGTTCTTAAGCACACTCTTTTTTTTTTGCTTTGGACCTCGACTTTAACCGCTCAGTCTCAAGTTTTCACTTGACACCTTCACGCCACAAGCACATGGTTAGGGACAGCTTGGTTTAGCCAGTCTCAAGTTTTCACTTGACACCTTCACGCCACAAGCACATGGTTAGGGACAGCTTGGTTTAGCCACTTAGGCCAGGATTTTATTCCTTTAGGCCCTCCTATCCACTGATTCTCAAAGCCTTGGATCCTTTTTATTACCCTTGCCTTTTGGTTTTAAGGGCTATTAGCTTTTTCGGCTTGCTTTTTCTTTTTCTTTCTCTTTTTTTCGCATTTTTTTCTGCAAGCTTTGTATTCACTGCTTTTTCTTGCTTCAAGAATCATTTTTATGATTTTTTAGATTATCAAATAACATTTCTCCTTTTCATCATTCTTTCAAGAGCCAACATATTTAACATTCATAAACAACAAATTCAAAAGACATATGCACTGTTCAAGCATTCATTCAGAAAATAAAAAGTATTGTCACCACATCAAAATAATTAAACTAGTTTCAAGGATGAATTCAAAACCATGTACTTCTTGTTCTTTTGTTTTTAGAACATTTTTCATTTAAGAGAGGTGATGGATTTATAGGACATTCATAACTTTAAGGCATAGACACTTAGACACAAATGATCATATAGTAAAGACACAAACATAAATAAAACATAAGGCTCAAAAACCGAAAAATAGGAAAATAAGAACAAGGAGATTAAGGAACGGGTCCACCTTAGTGAGGGTGGCGTCTTCCTCTTCTTGAAGAACCAATGGTGCTCTTGAGCTCCTCTATGTCTCTTCCTTGTCTTTGTTGCTCTTCCCTCATAGCTCTTTGATCTTCTCTAATCTCATTGAGAATGATGGAGTGCTCTTGGTGCTCCACCCTTAGTTGTCCCATGTTGGAACTTAATTCTCCTAGGGAGGTGTTAATTTGCTCCCAAAAATTTGGTGGAAGAAAGTGCATCCCTTGAGGCATTTCAGGGATTTCATGGTGATGAGCTTCCTCATGCGTCTCTTGAGATCCATGAATAGGTTCTCTTGTTTGCTCCATCCTCTTCTTAGTGATGGGCTTGTCCTCATCAATGAGGATATTTCCCTCTATGTCAATCCCAGCCGAATTGCATAGATGGCAAATAAGGTGAGGAAAGGCTAACCTTGCCAAAGTGGATGACTTGTCAGCCACCTTGTAGAGTTCTTGAGGTATAATCTCATGAACTTCTACTTCCTCTCCAATCATGATACTATGGATCATGATGGCCCGGTCTATAGTAACTTCAGACCGGTTGCTAGTGGAAATGATTGAGCGTTGAATGAACTCCAACCATCCTCTAGCTACAGGCTTAAGGTCCAGTCTTCTCAGTTGAACCGGTTTGCCTTTTGAGTCAACCTTCCATTGAGCTCCTTCCACACATATGTCCCTAAGGACTTGGTCCAATCTTTGATCAAAGTTGACCCTTCTTGTGTAGGGGCGTGCGTTTTCTTCCATCATTGGCAAGTTGAACGCCAGCCTTACATTTTCCGGACTAAAATCTAAGTATTTCCCCCGAACCATGGTGAGCCAATGCTTTGGATTCGGGTTCACACTTTGATCATGGTTCCTAGTGATCCATGCGTTTGCATAAAACTCTTGAACCATTAGGATCCCGACTTGTTGAATGGGGTTGGTGAGGACTTCCCAACCTCTTCTTTGGATCTCAAGTCGGATCTCCGGATACTCATTCTTTTTGAGTTTGAAAGGAACCTTGGAGATCACTTTCTTCTTGGCCACAACTTCATAGAAGTGGTCTTGATGGACCTTTGAGATGAATCTCTCCATCTCCCATGACTCAGAGGTGGAAGCAATTGACTTCCCTTTCCTCTTTCTTGAGGATTCTCTGGCCTTAGATGCCATTGATGGTTATGGAAAAAACAAAAAGCTATGCTTTTTACCACACCAAACTTAGAATGTTGCTCGTCCTCGAGCAAAAGAAGAGAGAAAAAAGAAGAAGAAGAAGAAGAAGAAGAAGAAGAAGAAGAAGAAGAAGAAGAAGAAGAAGAAGAAGAAGAAGAAGAAGAAGAAGAAGAAGAAGAAGAAGAAGAAGAAGAAGAAGAAGAAGAAGAAGAAGAAGAAGAAGAAGAAGAAGAAATGGAGGAGAGGGAGAAATGGTGTGTTTCGGTCAAGGGGAGAAGAGAGGGTAGTGTTGTGTGAAAATGAAGAAGGAACGAGGGGTTTATATAGTGGAGGGAGAGGGGTTAGGGTTCGGCCATTTATGGTGGGTTTGGGTGGGAAAGAGACTTTGAATTTGAAGGTAGGTGGAATTTGTGGGAAAGTGTGGTGGAGGTGATTGGTGAAAGGGTAATGGGGAAGAGTGGTTGAGTTGATTGGTGAAGGGTGTTTGGGGAAGAGGGTTATTGGATTATGTGAAGAAGAGGGAGAAAGTGAGTTGAGGTAGGTGGGGATCCTGTGGGGTCTACAGATCCTGAGGTGTCAAGGATTTCACCTCCCTGCACCTTTTAGGCGTGTAAAACGCCCTATACATGCAATCCTGCCGTTTAACGCCACTTCCATGCTTGGTTCTGGCGTTAAACACCCAAATGTAGCTTGTTTCTGGCGTTAAACGCCAGCTCTATGCTTGTTTCTGGCGTTTAACACCAGCCTTCCTCTGGGTGCAATCTTGGCGTTTAAACACCAGACTGCTGCTTGTTTCTGGCGTTTAACGCCAGTTCTATGCTCTTATGGCATTAAACGCCAATCTGATGCCCATTTCTGGCGTTTGAACGCTAGTAAGATCTTCCTCCAGGGTGAGCTATTTTTCGTTCTGTTTTTCATGCTGTTTTTTTTATTTTTTTTTATTTTTGTAGTTTTTGTGACTCCACATGATCATCAACCTAAAGAAACACGAAATAAACATGAAAATAAAAATAATATAATTAATTAACATTGAGTTGCCTCCCAACAAACGGTTCTTTAATGTCAATAGCTTGACAGTGAGCTCTCATGGAGCCTCACATATGTTCAGAGCATTGTTGAAACCCCCCAACACCAAACTTAGAGTTTGGATATGGGAGTTCAACACCAAACTTAGAGTTTGGTTGTGGCCTCCCAACACCAAACTTAGAGTTTGACTGTGGGGGCTTTGGTTGACTCTACAGTGAGAGAAGCTTTTCATGCTTCCTCTCCATGGTTACAGAAGGAGAACCTTGAGTCTTGAACACAAGGTAGTCCTCATTCAGTTGAAGGACCAACTCTCGTTTGTCCACATCAATCACAGCATTTGCTGTGGCTAGGAAGGGTGTTCCAAGGATGATGGATTCATCCTCATCCCTCCCAGTGTCTAAGATTATGAAATCAGCAGGGATGTAAAGGCCTTCAACCTTTACTAACACGTCCTCTACTTGTCCATAAGCCATTTTCATATATTTGTCTGCCATCTCTAATGAGAAATTGGCAGCCTGTACCTCAAGGATTCCCAGTTTCTCCATTATAGAGAGTGGCATTAAGTTTATTCCTGACCCCAGGTCACACAGAGCCTTCTCAAAGGTCATGGTGCCTATGTTACAGGGAATTAAGAATTTACCAGGATCCTATTTCTTTTGAGGTAATTTCTGCCTATCCAATACATTCAGTTCATTGGTGAGCAAGGGAGGTTCATCTTCCCAAGTCTCATTACCAAATAATTTGGCATTCAACATCATGATTGTTCCAAGGTACTTGGCAACTTGCTCTTTAATAACATCTTCATTCTCTTCAGAAGAAGAATACTCATCAGAGCTCATGAATGGCAGAAGGAGATTCATTGGAATCTCTATGGTCTCTAGATGAGTGGTGCGCGAATTGTAAATCACACTTTTCACAACTCGTACCACTAACCAGCAAGTGCACTGGATCGTCCAAGTAATACCTTACGTGAGTAAGGGTCGAATCCCACGGAGATTGTTGGCTTGAAGCAATCTATGGTTATCTTGTAATTCTTAGTCAGGATATCAATTATAATTATCAGTTTGGATTGCGAAGAATAAAAGAGCATGAATTAAATACTTGTTATGCAGTAATGGAGAATATGTTGGAGTTTTGGAGATGCTTTGTCTTCTGAATCTCTGCTTTCCTACTGTCATCTTCTTCACGCACGCAAGGTTCTTCCTATGGTAAGCTGTGTGTTGGTGGATCACCATTGTCAATGGCTACCATCCGATCCTCTCAGTGAAAATGGTCCAAATGCGCTGTCACCGCACGGCTAATCATCTGTCGGTTCTCACTCATGCTGGAATAGGATCCATTGATCCTTTTTCGTCTGTCACTACGCCCAGCACTCATGAGTTTGAAGCTCGTCATAGTCATTCAATCCCTGAATCCTACTCAGAATACCACAGACAAGGTTTGGACTTTCCGGATTCTCAAGAATGCTGCCAATGGATTCTAGCTTATACCACAAAGATTCTGATTAAGGAATCCAAGAGATACTCATTCAATCGAAGGTAGAACGGAGGTGGTTGTCAGGCACGCGTTCATAGGTTGAGAATGGTGATGAGTGTCACGGATCATCACATCCATCATATTGAAGTGCGAATGAACATCTTAGATAGAAACAAGCGTGTTTGAATAAAAAACAGAAATAATTGCATTAATTCATTGAGACACAGCAGAGCTCCTCACCCCCAACAATGGAGTTTAGAGACTCATGCCGTCAAAGAGTACAAAGTTCAGATCTAAAATGTCATGAGGTACAAAAATAAATCTCTAAAAGTTGTTTAAATACTAAACTAGTAACCTAGGTTTACAGAAAATAAGTAAACTATGATAGATAGTGCAGAAATCCACTTCCGGGGCTCACTTGGTGTGTGCTGGGGCTGAGACTTGAGCTTTACACGTGTAGAGACTCTTTTTGGAGTTAAACGTCAGTTTGTAACCTATTTCTGGCATTTAACTCTGCTTTGCAACCTGTTTTTGGCGTTTAACTCCAGAATAGGGCAGAGAGCTGGCGTTGAACGCCAGTTTGCATCGTCTAAACTCGGGCAAAGTATGGACTATTATATATTGCTGGAAAGCCCTGGATGTCTACTTTCCAAAGCAATTAAGAGAGCGTCATTTGGACTCCTTTATCTCCAAAAAATCCACTTTGAGTGCAGGGAGGTCAGAATCCAACAGCATCTGCAGTCCTTTATCAGCCTCTGAATCAGATTTTTGCTCAGGTCCCTCAATTTCAGCCAGAAATTACCTGAAATCACAGAAAAACACACAAACTCATAGTAAAGTCCAGAAATGTGATTTTTAATTAAAAACTAATAAAAATATACTAAAAATTAACTAAATCATACTGAAAACTATGTAAAAACAATGCCAAAAAGCGTATAAATTATCTGTTCATCACAACACCAAACTTAAATTGTTGCTTGTCCCCAAGCAACTGAAAATCAAATAGGATAAAAAGAAGAGAATATACTATAAATTCCAAAATATCAATAAAACTTAGCTCCAATCAGATGAGTGGGACTAGTAGCTTTTTGCCTCTTTAATAGTTTTGGCACCTCACTTTATCCATTGAAGTTCAGAATGATTGCCATCTATAGGAACTTAGAATTCAGATAGTGTTATTGACTTTCCTAGTTCAGTATGTTGATTCTTGAACACAGCTACTTTATGAGTCTTGGCCGTGGCCCTAAGCACTTTGTTTTCCAGTATTACCACCGGATACATAAATGCCACAGACACATAACTGGGTGAACCTTTTCAGATTGTGACTCAGCTTTGCTAGAGTCCCCAATTAGAGGTGTCCAGGTTCTTAAGCACACTCTTTTTTTGCTTTGGACCTTGACTTTAACCGCTCAGTCTCAAGTTTTCACTTAACACCTTCACGCCACAAGCACATGGTTAGGGACAGCTTGGTTTAGCCACTTAGGCCAGGATTTTATTCCTTTAGGCCCTCCTATCCACTGATGCTCAAAGCCTTGGATCCTTTTTATTACCCTTGCCTTTTGGTTTTAAGGGCTATTGGCTTTTTCTGCTTGCTTTTTTCTTTTTCTTTCTCTTTTTTTTTTCTTTTATTTTTGCCATTTTTTTCCATTTTTTTCTCTTTTTTTTTCTGCAAGCTTTTGTATTCACTGCTTTTTCTTGCTTCAAGAATCATTTTTATGATTTTTCAGATTATCAAATAACATTTCTCCTTTTTCATCATTCTTCAAGAGCCAACATATTTAACATTCATAAACAACAATTTCAAAAGACATATGCACTGTTCATGCATTCATTCAGAAAACAAAAAGTATTGTCACCACATCAATATAATTAAACTAATTTCAAGGATGAATTCGAAACCATGTACTTCTTGTTCTTTTATTTTTAGAACATTTTTCATTTAAGAGAGGTGATGGATTCATAGGACATTCATAGCTTTAAGGCATAGACACTAAACACTAATGATCATATAGTAAAGACACAAACATAAATAAACATAGAGCATAGTAAACGAAAAACAGAAAAATAGGAACAAGGAGATTAAGGAATGGGTCCACCTTAGTGAGGGTGACGTCTTCCTCTTCTTGAAGAACCAATGGTGCTCTTGAGCTCCTCTATGTCTTTTCCTTGTCTTTGTTGCTCTTTCCTCATAGCTCTTTGATCTGCAATCAATTGCTTTACCACTGAATTATGGAAAAACAAAAGCAATGCTTTTACCACACCAAACTTAAAAGATTTGCTCGTCCTCGAGCAAAAGAAGAAAGAAGTGGAGAAGATGGAGGAGATGGAGGTGTGTGAATGGGTGGGTTTGGGAGGGAAATGGTTTGAATTTGAATGGTGAGGTAAGTGGGGATTCTGTGGGGTCCACAGATCCAGTGGGGTCAAGGATTTAGCATCCTTGCTCCAATTAGGCGTACAAAACACCCTCTGTATGCAATACTGGCGTTTAACGCCAAACTGCTGCCTGTTTTGGCATTAAACCCCCAAATGTAGCCTGTTTCTGGCATTTAACGCCAGATTGATGCTTGTTTCTGGTGTTAAACGCCAGCTTGGTGCTTGTTTCTGGCGTTAAACACCAGACAGATGCTTGTTTCTGGCGTTTAAATGCCAGAATGCTCTTCCTCCAGGGTGTGCTATTTTTAATGCTGTTTTTCGTTCTGTTTTTTATTTTTCAGTTATTTTTGTGACTTCACATGATCATCAACCTAAGGAAAACATAAAATAGCAATAGAAAATAAAGAGATATAGTTAAATAACATTAGGTTGTCTCCCAATAAGCGCTTCTTTATTGTCTTTAGCTAGACCTTGCTGAGCTTTTAATCTAGCCTCAGCCTTGAGCACTCTTGCTCAACATTGCCTTCAAGATAATGCTTGATTCTCTGTCCATTAACAATGAACTTCTTATCAGAATCAATGTCTTGAAGCTCCACATAGCCATATGGTAACACGCTTGTAATCACATATGGTCCCCTCCACCGGGATTTCAGTTTTCCGGGGAATAATCTGAGCCTAGAGTTAAATAACGGAACCTTCTGTCCTGGTTCAAAGACTCTAGGTGACAACTTTCTGTCATGCCACCTTTTTGCTTTCTCCTTGTAAAGCTTAGCATTTTCAAAAGCAGTGAGTCTGAATTCCTCTAGCTCATTCAGCTGGAGCGATCTTTCTTCTCCAGCTAATTTGGCATCAAAGTTTAGGAATCTAGTTGCCCTGTAGGCCTTATGCTCTAGTTCCATGGGCAGATGACAGGCCTTACCATACACAAGCTGGTATGGAGAGGTCCCTATAGGAGTCTTGAATGCTGTTCTGTAAGCCCACAGAGCATCATCCAAGCTTTTTGCCCAATCCTTTCTACGGGTACTTACAGTCCATTCCAGGATTCTTTTTATTTCTCTATTAGAGACTTCAGCTTGCCCATTTGTCTGTGGATGATACGGAGTTGCCACCTTGTGACTAATTCCATACCGGACCATAGCAGAGTAAAGCTGTTTGTTGCAGAAGTGGGTGCTCCCATCACTAATTAGTGCTCTAGGGACACCAAACCTACTGAAGATATGTTTCTGGAGGAACTTCAGCACTGTCTTAGTATCATTAGTGGGTGTGGCAATGGCCTCTACCCATTTGGATACATAGTCGACTGCCACCAGAATATAAGTGTTTGAGTATGATGGTGGGAAAGGCCCCATGAAGTCAATACCCCATACGTCAAATAACTCAATCTCTAAGATTCCTTGCTGAGGCATGGCGTAACTGTAAGGCAGATTACCAGTTCTCTGGCAGCTGTCACAGTTACGCATAAACTCTCGGGAGTCTTTATAGAGAGTGGGCCAGTAGAAGCCACATTGGAGGACTTTTGTGGCTGTTCGCTCACCTCCGAATTGTCCTCCATATTGTCATCCATGACAGTGCCATAGGATCTTCTGTGCTTCTTCTCTAGGCACACACCTACGGATTATTCCGTCTACACATCTCTTAAAGAGATATGGTTCATCCCACAGGTAGTACTTTGCATCAGTAATTAATTTTTTCTTTTGTTGCTTGCTGTACTCCTTGGGTATGAACCTTGCAGCTTTATAGTTTGCAATGTCTGCAAACCATGGTGTTTTCTGGATGGTAAACAGTTGCTCATCTGGAAAGGTTTCAGAGATCTCAGTAGAGGGGAAAGATGTCCCTTCTACTGGCTCTATCCGGGACAGATGATCAGCCACTTGGTTCTCTGTCCATTTTCTGTCTCTTATTTCTATATCAAACTCTTGCAGAAGTAACACCCATCTTATAAGCCTGGGTTTTGAATCCTGCTTTGTGAGTAGATATTTAAGAGCAGCATGGTCAGTATACACAATCACTTTTGATCCTACTAAGTATGATCTAAACTTGTCAATGGCATAAACCACTGCAAGCAATTCTTTTTCTGTGGTTGTGTAATTTTTCTGGGCATCATTTAAAATACGGCTAGCATAATAAATGACATGCAGAAGTTTGTTATGCCTTTGTCCCAGTACTGCACCAATGGCATGGTCACTGGCATCACACATTAGTTCAAATGGTAATGTCCAGTCTGGTGCAGAAATAACTGGTGTTGTGACCAGCTTAGCTTTCAGAGTTTCAAACGCCTGCAGACACTCTGTGTCAAACACAAATGGTGTGTCAGCAGCTAGCAGATTGCTCAGAGATTTTACAATTTTTGAAAAATCCTTTATAAACCTCCTATAGAATCCTGCATATCCCAGAAAGCTTCTGATTGCCTTAACATTGGCAGGTGGTGGTAATTTTTCAATTACTTCCACTTTAGCTTGATCCACCTCTATTCCCTTGTTTGAAATTTTATGCCCAAGGACAATTCCTTCAGTCACCATAAAGTGACATTTTTCCCAGTTTAAAACTAGGTTGGTCTCTTGGCATCTTTTTAGAACAAGTGCTAAATGGTCAAGGCAGGAGCTGAATGAGTCTCCAAAGACTGAAAAGTCATCCATGAAGACTTCCAAAAATTTCTCTACCATATCAGAGAAGATAGAGAGCATGCACCTCTGAAAGGTTGCAGGTGCATTACATAGACCAAATGGCATCCTTCTGTAGGCAAATACTCCAGATGGACATGTGAATGCTGTTTTCTCTTGATCCTGGAGATCTACTGTAATTTGGTTGTAGCCTGAATAGCCATCCAAAAAGCAGTAATAATCATGACCTGCTAGTCTTTCTAGCATCTGATCTATGAATGGTAAAGGAAAATGATCCTTTCTGGTGGCGGTATTGAGCCTTCTGTAGTCAATATACATGCGCCACCCTGTAACTGTTCTTGTAGGAACCAGTTCATTTTTTTCATTATGAACCACTGTCATGCCTCCCTTTTTGGGGACAACTTGGAAAGGGCTCACCCAGGGGCTATCAGAAATAGGATAAATAATCCCAGCCTCCAGTAACTTGGTGACCTCTTTCTGCACCACTTCCTTCATGGCTGGATTTAGCCACCTCTGTGGTTGAACCACTGGCTTAGCATCATCCTCCAATAGGATCTTGTGCATGCATCTTGCTGGGCTGATGCCCTTAAGATCACTTATGGACCACCCAAGAGCTATCTTGTGTGTCCTTAGCACTTGAAGTAGTGCTTCCTCTTCCAGGGAATTTAAAGCAGAGCTTATGATCACCAGAAAAGTGTCACCTTCTCCCAGAAATGCATATTTCAGGGATGGTGGTAATGGTTTGAGCTCGGGTTTATGAGGTTTTTCCTCTTCCTGAGGAAGTTTTAGAGGCTCTTTCAATTCCTCTGAATCCTCCAGATCAGGCTGAACATCTTTAAAGATGTCTTCCCGCTCTGATTCGAGACTCTCAGCCATGTTGATCTCTTCTACCAAAGAGTTAATAAGATCAACTTTCATGCAGTATTTTGGTGTGTCTGGATGCTGCATGGCCTTAACAGCATTCAACTTAAACTCATCCTCATTGACTCTCAGGGTTACTTCCCCCTTTTGGACATCAATGAGAGTTCGTCCAGTTGCTAGGAAAGGTCTTCCTAGAATGAGAGTAGCACTCTTGTCTTCCTCCATTTCCAGCACTACAAAGTCAGTGGGGAAGGCGAATGGCCCAACCCTGACAATCATGTCTTCAATCACGCCTGATGGGTATTTAATGGAGCCATCAGCAAGTTGGAGACATATCCGGGTTGGTTTAACTTCTTCAGCTAAACCAAGCTTTCTGATAGTGGATGCAAGTATTAGGTTGATGCTTGCCCCAAGATCACATAAAGCTGTCTTGGTGCAATTACCCTCTAATATGCATGGTATCATAAAGCTCTCGGGATCTTTAAGCTTTTCTGGGAAGCTTTTTAGAATGACTGCACTACATTCTTCAGTGAGGAGAACTCTTTCAGTTTCTCTCCAATCCTTCTTATGACTCAAGATCTCTTTCATGAACTTGGCATAAGATGGTATTTGCTCAAGTGCCTCTGCAAATAGAATCTTTATTTCAAGAGTCCTCAGATAGTCTGCAAAGCGAGCAAATTGCTTATCCTGCTCCTCTTGGCGGAGTTTTTGAGGATAAGGCATCTTGGCTTTGTATTCCTCAACCTTGGTTACTGCAGGTTTATTTCCTACAGAGGTGGTTGGATAAGCCTTTTTAGAGGGGTTGTTATCAGTACGTGTGTATGTCTGATCCCTCACTGGCGTTTGAATGCCAGGATTGGAAGCTGGATTGGCGTTGGACGCCAACTCCTTACCTGTTTCTGGCATTTGAACGCCAGAACTGAGCTTCCATTGGGCGTTTAACGCCAACTCCTTGCCTGTTTGTGGCGTTTGAACGCCAGAACTAAGCATGGGTTGGGCGTTTAACGCCAGCTCTTCACCCTTTTCTGGCGTTTGAGAGCCAGAATTATTTCTCTCTGGGCTCTTACTGTCCTCAGAGGGATTTTGGGTAGCAGTTTGTTCATTTCTTGGCTTCCTGCTGCTTTGAAGTGAGGTATTTAATGTTTTCCCACTTCTTAATTGAACTGCTTGGCACTCTTCTGTTATTTGTTTTGATAACTGCTGTTCTGTTTGCTTCAATTGTACTTCCATATTCATATTAGCCATTCTTGTGTCTTGTAGTATCTCCTTGAATTCGGCCAGTTGTTTTGTTAGAAAATCTAATTGCTGATTGAATTCAGTAATTTGTTCTGCAGGACTGAGTTCAGCAGTTATTGTTTTAGCCTCTTCTTTCATGGAAGATTCACTACTTAGGTACAGATGCTGATTTCTAGCAACTGTATTAATGAGCTCTTGAGCTTCTTCAATTTTCTTTCTCATGTGTATAGATCCACCAGCTGAGTGGTCTAGAGAAATCTGAGCTTTCTTTGTAAGCCCATAATAGAAGATGTCTATCTGCACCCACTCTGAAAATATTTCAGAGGGGCATTTTCTTAGCATCTCTATGTATCTCTCCCAGGCATCATAAAGAGATTCATTATCTCCTTGTTTAAAGCCTTGGATGTTCAGCCTTAGTTGTGTCATCCGTTTTGGAGGGAAATATTGATTCAGAAATTTTTCTGACAGTTGTTTCCATGTCCTTATGCTAGCCTTAGGTTGGTTATTTAACCACCTCTTAGCTTGGTCTTTTACAGCAAATGGAAATAGTAATAATCTGTAAACATCCTGATCTACTTCTTTATCATGTACTGTGTCAGCAATTTGTAAAAACTATGCCAGAAACTCTGTAGGTTCTTCCTGTGAAAGACCGGAATACTAGTAACTTTGCTGCACCATGATAATGAGCTGAGGATTCAACTCAAAACTACTGACTCCGATGGAGGGTATACAGATACTACTCCCATATGAAGCAGTAGTGGGGTTAGCATATGACCCCAGAGTCCTTCTGGACTGTTCATTTCCACTTTTGTCCATGATGGAGAAAGGGAGATGATGTGGATTGTAAATTTTTTTTTTGAAAACCGAAATTAAAATAAAATAAAATAAATGAAAAATTGACTAAAATTTCGAAAATTTGAAGAAAAAGAAATAAAAGAAACTTGAAAACTAAATTAATTAATTAAAAAGATTTGAAAAAGATGTGGGTGAGGATTTTCGAAAAAAATGAAGAGAGAGAAATTGGTTAGGAAGTTTTGAAAAAGATATGTCTTAAAATTAAAGATACTTGTAAGAAAATAAAATAAAATAAAAAAGAAAAGATATGAAAAAGATTTGATTTTAAGATTTGAGATTAGAAAAGATAAGATACGCTAGGTAAGAGAAGATAAGGAATTTAAATTAAAAAGTTTTGAAATTTAAATTTTAAATTTGAAAATTAAATTTTGAAATTTGAAATTTGAAATTTGAAATAAGATAAGATAAGATTTTGAAAAAGATATGATTTTTTTTTTTGAAAAATATTTAAATTTTGAAATTTTAAAACTAAGATAAGATAAAATAAAAATTTTTAAAATAAAATCTGAATTTTTAAAAGAAAAATTCGAAAAATCAATTAAAATAGAGGAAAAAGATATTTTTGAATTCAATGAGGAAAGAGAAAAGCAATAAAAAGACACAAAACTTAAAATTTTTAGATCTAATGCTCCTTATTTTCGAAAATTTGGAGGAAAAACACCAAGGAACAGCAAACATAAAAATTTTAAGATCAAAACGCAAGAAAGACTCAAGAACACCTTGAAGATTCACAAGAACACGAAGAACAAAAATTCAAAGACTCAAAGGACTCAAGAACATAAGAAAAGAACACCAGACTTAAAATTTTTAGAAAACCAAAAATAAATTTTCGAAAATTAAATAAGAACTAACAAGAAAACACCAAACTTAAAGCTTGACACAAGATTTAATCAAAGAAAGATTATTTTTGAATAGATTTTAGAAAGAAAGACTCAAAGGAGCAACTATTCACAAGAACATAGACACATTCAAGAAATGCAAGGATTAAATAGAGAAAAACTATTATTATATATTTTTTTTAGATACTAATAATTCGAAAATGAACAAAAAAAACAAGAAAAATCACAAAACAAGAAAAAATAAAGATCAAACAAGGAAAATAAACAAGAACAACTTGAAGATTAAAAAAGAACAATGAACACAAATTCGAAAATTTAAAAGAAAATAAAAACACGCAATTGACACCAAACTTAAAATATGAAACTAAACTCACAGAAAAACTAAAAATAAAGAAAAATAATATTTTTTTTGAAAAATTTTTGAAAAGAAAATAAAAGACTCTGGCCCAAAAGACAAAAATTTCCTAATCTAAGCAACAAGATTCACCGTCAGTTGTTCAAACTCAAACAATCCCCGGCAACAGTGCCAAAAACTTGGTGCACGAATTGTAAATCACACTTTTCACAACTCGTACCACTAACCAGCAAGTGCACTGGGTCGTCCAAGTAATACCTTACGTGAGTAAGGGTCGAATCTCACGGAGATTGTTGGCTTGAAGCAATCTATGATTATCTTGTAATTCTTAGTCAGGATATCAATTATAATTATCAGTTTGGATTGTGAAGAATAAAAGAGTATGAATTAAATACTTGTTATGCAGTAATGGAGAATATGTTGGAGTTTTGGAGATGCTTTGTCTTCTGAATCTCTGCTTTCCTACTGTCATCTTCTTCACGCACGCAAGGTTCCTCCTATAGCAAGCTGTGTGTTGGTGGATCACCGTTGTCAATGGCTACCATCCGTCCTCTCAGTGAAAATGGTCCAAATGCGCTGTCACTGCACGGCTAATCATCTGTCAGTTCTCACTCATGCTGGAATAGGATCCATTGATCCTTTTTCGTCTGCCACTACGCCCAGCACTCGTGAGTTTGAAGCTCGTCACAGTCATTCAATCCCTGAATCCTACTCAGAATACCACAGACAAGGTTTGGACTTTCCGGATTCTCAAGAATGCTGCCAATGGATTCTAGCTTATACCACGAAGATTCTGATTAAGGAATCCAAGAGATACTCATTCAATCGAAGGTAGAACGGAGGTGGTTGTCAGGCACGCGTTCATAGGTTGAGAATGGTGATGAGTGTCACGGATCATCACATCCATCATATTGAAGTGCGAATGAACATCTTAGATAGAAACAAGCGTGTTTGAATAGAAAACAGAAATAATTGCATTAATTCATCGAGACACAGCAGAGCTCCTCACCCCCAACAATGGAGTTTAGAGACTCATTCCGTCAAAGAGTACAAAGTTCAGATCTAAAATGTCATGAGGTACAAAAATAAATCTCTAAAAATTGTTTAAATACTAAACTAGTAACCTAGGTTTACAGAAAATAAGTAAACTATGATAGATAGTGCAGAAATCCACTTCCGGGCCCACTTGGTGTGTGCTGGGACTGAGACTTGATCTTTACACGTGTAGAGACTCTTTTTGGAGTTAAATGCCAGTTTGTAACCTGTTTCTGGCATTTAACTCTGCTTTGCAACCTGTTTCTGGCGTTTAACTCCAGAATAGGGCAGAGAGCTGGCGTTGAACGCTAGTTTGTGTCATCTAAACTCGGGCAAAGTATAGACTATTATATATTGCTGGAAAGCCCTGGATGTCTACTTTTTAACGCAATTAAGAGCGCATCATTTGGACTTCTGTAGCTCCAGAAAATCCACTTTGAGTGCAGGGAGGTCAGAATCCAACAGCATCTGCAGTCCTTTTTCAGCCTCTGAATCAGATTTTTGCTCAGGTCCCTCAATTTCAGCCAGAAATTACCTGAAACCACAGAAAAATACACAAACTCATAGTAAAGTCCAGAAATGTGATTTTTAATTAAAAACTAATAAAAATATACTAAGAACTAACTAAGTCATACTGAAAACTATGTAAAAATAATGCCAAAAAGCGTATAAATTATCCGCTCATCAATGAGCCTCAGATTCCTTTGGTTCCTCTAAGGAAAACTCTTTATTGACCATTGGACATCCCAGGAGGTCTTCCTCACTAGGATTCACGTCCTCCTCTTATTTTGTGGGTTCGGCCATTTTGGTTATATCAATGGCCTTGCACTCTCTCTTTGGGTTCTCTTCTGTATTGCTTGGGAGAGTACTAGGAGGAGTTTCGGTGACCCTCTTACTCAGCTGGCCTACTTGTGCCTCCAAATTTCTAATGGAGGACCTTGTTTCATTCATGAAACTCAAAGTGGCCTTAGATAGATCAGAGACTATATTTGCTAAGCTAGATGGATTCTGCTCAGAATTTTCTGTCTGTTGCTGAGTGGATGATGGAAAAGGTTTGCTGTTGTTAAACCTGTTTCTTCCACCATTATTAAAGCCTTGTTGAGGCTTTTGTTGATCCTTCCATGAGAAATTTGGATGATTTCTCCATGAGGGGTTATAGGTGTTTCCATAAGGTTCACCCATGTAATTCACCTCTGCTATTGCAGGGTTCTCAGGATCATAAGCTTCTTCTTCAGAAGATGCCTCTTGAGTACTGTTGGATGCAGCTTGCATTCCATTCAGACTCTGAGAAATCATATTAACTTGCTGAGTCAATATTTTGTTCTGAGCCAATATGGCATTCAGAGCATCAATTTCAAGAACTCCCTTCCTCTGAGGCGTCCCATTACTTACAGGGTTCCTCTCAGAAGTGTATATGAACTGGTTATTAGCAACCATGTCAATGAGTTCCTGAGCTTCTGTAGGCGTTTTCTTTAGGTGAATGGATCCACCTGCAGAATGGTCCAATGACATATTTGATAGCTCAGACAGACCATCATAGAATATATCCAGGATGGTCCATTCTGAAAGCATGTCAGAAGGACACTTTTTGGTCAGTTGCTTATATCTCTCCCAAGCCTCATAGTGGGATTCACCTTCTTTCTGTCTGAAAGTTTGAACATCCACTCTAAGTTTGCTAAGCTTTTGAGGAGGAAAGAACTTGGCTAAGAAAGCCGTGACCAGCTTATCCCAAGAGTTCAGGCTATCTTTAGGTTAAGAGTCCAACCATATTCTAGCTCTGTCTCTCACAGCAAACGGGAAAAGTATGTTGTTCCTGCTCATATGAAAAAGAAGAGAACACAAAAGAAAATATGGAATCCTCTATGTCACAGTATAGATATTCCTTATGCAAGTATAAGAAGAGAAGAATATAAGAAGGAGAAGAGGAAAATTCGAACACAGAGAGGGAGATGGGGTTCAAATTTTGGGTGGAAGAAAAGTGTTAGTAGATGAATAAATAAATAGAAGGAGATGAGAAAGAGAAGAATTCGAAAATTTAAATAAAATAAAATAAAAATATTTTAAAATTAAAGTTAAAATTCAAAAATTAGAGAGAGAGAGAGAGAGAGTTAGTTAGGTAGTTTTGAAAAAGATAAGAATCAAACAAAAAGTAAAGTGGTTAATTGAAAAAGATTTGAAAATCAAATTTGAAAAGATAAGAAGTTAGAAAAGATTTTGAAATTAAATTTTGAAAAAGATGTGATTGAAATTTATTTTGAAAAAGATTTGAAAAAGAATTTTAAAAAGATTTGATTTTGAAAATTAAAGTTTATTACTTGACTAACAAGAAACAAAAGATATGATTTTAAAATTTAAAGATTGAACCTTTCTTATTAGGCAAGTAACAAACTTAGGATTTTTGAATCAATCACATTAATTGTTAGCATTGAATTCGAAAATATGAAATACAAATAAGAAAAAGATTTTGAAAATTAATTTGAAATTTTCGAAAATATGAAAGAAAAATGAAAAAGGTTTAATTTTTGAAAAAGATTTGAAAAAAGATAGAATTTTTAAATTAAAAATTTGACTTGACTCATAAGAAACAACTAAATTTTAAAAAATTTCGAAAAAGTCAACTCAAATTTTCGAAATTTATGAGTGAAATAAGGGAAAGATATTTTTTTGATTTTTTGAATTTTTAATGATGAGAGAGAAAAACATCAAAAAGACTTAATGCATGAAAATTTTGGATCAAAACAAATGATGCATGCAAGAACACTATGAATGTCAAGATGAACACCAAGAACACTTTGAATGTCAAGATGAACATCAAGAACTTATTTTTGAAAATTTTTAAGAAAAGAAAAACATGCAAGACACCAAACTTAGAGATTTTTCATGTTTAGACACTATGAATGCAAAAATGCATATGAAAAACAACAAAAGACACAAAATAAGAAAATATGAAGATCAAACAAGAAGACTTACCAAGAACAACTTGAAGATCATGAAGAACACATGAACACACTTTCGAAAAAAAAATGCAAGAAGAATAAAAACATGCAATTGACACCAAACTTAAAATTTGACTTAACTCATACAAGAAACACAAGAAATATTTTTGATTTTATGATTTTATAAATTTTTTTTATTTTTCGAAAATTATTTTGAAAAGAAAAATAAGGATTCCAAAATTTTTTAATAAGAATTCCAGAAATCTTGCACTGTTAGTCTAAAGCTCTAGTCCAGGAATTAGACATGGCTAACTAGCCAGCCAAGCCTTCAGTGAAAGCTCCGGTCCAAAACACTAGACATGGCCAATGGCCAGCCAAGCTTCAGCAGATACAAATTAGACATACAACAGCCGATACTTCATCCAACTTCATATGCTGATAAGTGGAAGCCTCAGTCCAAATGAATTAGACATGGCTTTACAGCCAGCCAGGCTTCAATGTGCTTCATGAAACTCTAGAATTCATTCTTAAAAATTCTGAAGAAAAATATATTTTTGAAAATATTTATTTTTATTTTTTTTCGAAATTAAGAATAATAAAAACAAAAAGCTTAAAATTAAAATAAATTTACCCAATCTGAGCAACAAGATGAACCGTCAGTTGTCCAAACTCGAACAATCCCCGGCAACGGCGCCAAAAACTTGGTGCACGAAATTGTGATCTTTAACAATGGCGCTCAACTTGGTATGCGCGTTCATAATCTCAGCACTTTCTTCACAACTCCGCACAACTAACCAATAAGTGCACTGGGTCGTCCAAGTAATAAACCTTACGTGAGTAAGGGTCGATCCCACGGAGATTGTCGGCTTGAAGCAAGCTATGGTCACCTTGTACATCTCAGTCAGGCGGATTCAAATGGTTATGGAAATTTAATAATTAAAAGATAAATAAAACATAAAATAAAGATAGAGATACTTATGTAATTCACTGGTGAGAATTTCAGATAAGCGTATAGAGATGCTTTCGTTCCTCCTGAACCTCTGCTTTCCTGCTGTCTCCATCCAATCAGTCCTACTCCTTTCTATGGCAAGCTGTATGTTGGGCATCACCGTTGTCAATGGCTACATCCCGTCCTCTCAGTGAAAATGGTCCAATGCGCTATCACAGCATGGCTAATCATCTGTCGGTTCTCGATCATACTGGAATAGGATTTACTATCCTTTTGCGTCTATCACTACGCCCAGCACTCGCGAGTTTGAAGCTCGTCACAGCCAACCCCTCCCAGATACTACTCGGAATACCACAGACAAGTTTTAGACTTTTCGGATCTCAAGAATGGCCGTCCATGGATTCTAACTTATACCACGAAGATTCTGATTAAGGAATCCAAGAGAAACTCATTCAATCGAAGGTAGAACGGAAGTGGTTGTCAGGCACACGTTCATAGGTTGGAATGATGATGAGTGTCACGATCATCACATTCATATTGAGGTTCGAATGAATATCTTAGAATCGAAATAAGCTTGAATTGAATAGAAAAATAGTAGTACTTTGTATTAATTCATGAGGAACAGCAGAGTTCCACACCTTAATCTATGGTGTGTAGAAACTCTACCGTTGAAAATACATAAGAACAAGGTCTAGGCATGGCTGAGAGGCCAGCCCCCCTAAACGTGATCAATATGATCCCCCAAAATGAAATAAAGATTATAAGATGTCTAATACAATAGTAAAAGGTCCTATTTATATCAGACTAGTTACTAGGTTTACAGAAAATAGTAAATGATGCAGAAATCCACTTCTGAGGCCCACTTTGGTGTGTGCTTGGGCTGAGCTTGAAGTTTTCACGTGGAGAGATCTTCCTTGGAGTTAAACACCAGTTTGTAACGTGTTTTTGGCGTTTAACTCTGCTTTGCAACCTATTTCTGGCGTTTGACTCCAGAATTGGGCAAAGAGCTGGCGTTCAACGCCAGTTTGTGTCATCTAAACTCGGGCAAAGTATGGACTATTATATATTGCTGGAAAGCCCTCGATGTCTACTTTCTAACGCAATTAAGAGCGCGCCATTTGGAGTTCTGTAGCTCCGGAAAATCCACTTTGAGTGAAGGAAGGTCAGAATCCAACAGCATCTGCAGTCCTTTGTTAGCCTTTGAATCTGATTTTTGCTCAGGTCCCTCAATTTCAGCCAGAAAATACCTAAAATCACAGAAAAACACACAAACTCATAGTAAAATCCAGAAATGTGATTTTTAATTAAAACTAATAAAAATATAATAAAAACTAACTAAAACATACTGAAAACTATGTAAAAACAATGCCAAAAAGCGTATAAATTATCCGGTCATCAATTGGTTTTGCCTTTGTTGGTATATTCTTCTCATCAAACCCATCTTCATATGGTAAAGATATTTCATGTAATTTTCTATGCTGAAAAGCTTTGGGGTTTAGGCTACATAATTCTTTCTTAATTTTTCTTCAATTGCTTTTATTTTATTTTGTATTTCAGGAGTTTGTAATTGTTCTTCTATTCTTTTGTATATTACTTCTTGGTTTAAGTAATTAATTTGTCTTGTTTTTCTTTCTATAATATTAATTTGGAGTGGTAGGTGTTGTATAATTTTTTCTTGGTTTAAATAGTTGATTTGTTTTGTTTTTTTTTTCATAATATTAACTTGTGTAGATAGGTATTGTAACATATTGAGCTCATGTTGTTTTGGCCTAGTAAGGAATTCAAAATGAACAGGATGATTAGGTATCATACACAAGTTATTCCGTCGATGTCGACATTAAAGGGATATAATAATAAAGTAAAAGGATTTCCTAATATAACTTGATGAGATATGTTTCTTGCCAAAAAGAAGGTGGTACTAAAACATACTTGGTTTTTACAAATTTTTGCTTTAGATAATTTATAGTCTATAGTCATTCTGTCATTTTCTGCTTTTAGTACATTTTCTGTAGTTTTTTCATAGTATTTTGTAGGTATTAACCCTTCTTGTATACAATTGACATCAGCTCTTGAATCTACCATAGCTATGAAATCAAATTTTTCTTCTCCTACAACTAAAGTTATCGTAGTGAACCACTTTTGGCTCACTAATAAAGTTAGTATATTTATGTAATTTTCTGTACCCAGGTTAATATAATTCTCGGGAATTGTTATGTTATTAGTCCCTTCTCTTTGGCTAACATTATTTTGCAAAGTTTGTTCTTGGATTTTTATTATGTTTTCTCCTTCTATTTTTAGTAATCTATAGTCCATATTAATATTTTGTTGTTTTAATTCTGAAACTTCTCTTTTTAATTTTTTTATTTCTTCTTTAAGAGAATTAAGAGAGACTTCTTCTTGTGGATTTTTAAACCGATTATAAATTTCTTTTATTTCTATTGGTCTTATTTCTTGCTTACTTTCTTCTTCTTTTTTAACTAATTCTTCTAATTATTTTATGAACTCATCTCTTAATGGAGTATCCTCTAATTTGTCTATTATTTTGACTAGTGTAGAAATTTGCTCTCTAGTTAAAACATTTACAGTTTTTTCACAATTTCTACAGTTACAAATCCTATTCCTAAACAATTATTCTGTTTTTCTTTTTCACTATTTCCTTCTGAGCTTTCTTCTTCTGACATAAGGTCTAATTGTTGTATAAAATAATCTTCTATCTCAGAAGAGTCCTCATAAATTGATTCTTCTTCTGATTCTGAGTTGATTAATATAGCTGGCAAAGCGTGTTTAATTTCTTTATTTTCTATTTTATTTATCTTTTGTTCTGTTGTACATTTATTAGCGTAATGTCCTTGTTGTTTACAGTTCCAACATGTTACTTATTTTTTCTTACTAGAAAATTTAGGTTTTCCTTTAGGAGTTTTATGGAATTTTTTATAATGTTTTTGTTCAAAATAGAGGGGTTTATCTATATTATATTTAGGTTTTTTATAAATTTTTTTCTTTTTAATTTTATGCTGACCACTAGGTGTTTTTTCAGGAGTTATTCCATATTGATAACAGAACGTGCCAAGTTCTCTTTTCCCCGTGATACTTTCTTGTTTTATTTTCTATTGTATCTTGGTATCTGTGCATACTTTTATACCTGTTTGTACTATTATATTATACAATTGTCCAAAGGTTAATGAGTTATAGGGAATCTGGGTCCCAAACTATGTTTGTAGTTTTTGTAATACTTTTTCAGAGAATAACTTTGGTAAAGCTGTTACGAATCTTTCTTTCTAGAAAGGTGCATGTGCATCATCTCTTATCATAACTTTTGACATAAAGACATCTTTATACCATCTATAATCAGACATGGTTGGGCATCTTAAATTCATTAATTGAGTTCCTATCCTATCTTTAAAAGTACTCGGGTCTCCTACAAAATTTTTAATAATGGTATATATTAATGTGGATGTAGCATCTGGTGACTGATCTTCCTGTTTAATGCTATTAATAATTAATTCTTTTTCTTGGATGCTGAGAAAAGTATCTTCCTGTTTAATGCTATTAATAATTAATTCTTTTTCTTGGATGTTGAGAAAAGTATCCCACTAACCTTTTAGTTGTCCTGTAAATCCTTGGGTTATCATGATCGCTGCTTCCTTATCGGAGGCTTTTCTCATCTTATAGGCAGTGGCAGCCATAGTCATATTACACATTTGATCTAAAATGGCTTGTTCACTTAATCCATCTATATTCCATTCTACTAAATCTGATCCGGAGAAACTATTTTGTACTAATTGTGTTCTTTCTTCTAAGCCTATATCTACTGGGGATGGCCTGGGATAATAATTTCTTGTTTTAGGAAAATCTTTTTTATGAGATATTTTATTTATTTCTAATTCTTCTTCTTTTTGTAGTGTATTAATTGTCATTTTTCCTAGACTAATACTTCTAAGTTTTTCTTTTAGTTCGTCAACTTCTGCTTTTACCTTAGATTTTAAACTAATATTATCTAAACTTTGTAACTTATATATAGGTTTTTTTTATAGGTTTTTCTACCTTAATGATTTTTTCCATATTTTCCATTCTTCCTAGTTGATTTTTCATTATATCTAACATTGTACTAGTGAAATTTAATTGTTGATGTAACTTCTTAATATCTCTTTTTTCTATATTTCCTTCTGCATTGCAATCTTTATAGGGTGTTGCTTCAACTTCTAAGTCTTTTCCAACCGGTATTTTAATAGTTTCTTTAGGAGGATATTCAGATTCTATGACTGATCCTGAGCTTGTTTTCTATACAATAGTTGGTTTTGTTAAAGGACATATTTTTTTATTGTTTTCAGAGTAATAATTAATGTACCAATCAAAGAAGTATAGATTAATTCTTTTTTCTTTTATAAAATTATAGAATAGTTCTCTTAATCTAATAACTTCATTTTCTGAATAATTAGTAAAATACTAATCTCTTAATGGTTTATTATAATCAGCATTAAAATCTTGTCTTATCCATTCTTTATCAATCTCAAATGGTTCTTCTTTGATAATTACTGATAATACTTGTGATTCTATTGGATCAAATTCCGAAGGTGATTTATATACAGCAGTGGCTATATGAGGCCTTGTATTATTAATCCCTATAATACTATCCATATTTTCTATTGATGAATTATCTATAGAGTTCATATGGCTAATAGTTTCAACATTATCAGGAATTTTTAATGATTGAGATCTATTCATCCTAATTCTAATATCTGGTCCTTCTGTTATTATTTCTCTAATTCTAGTATTTTGTATTTGTGGTTCTTCAATTACACCAGGTATTACCCATTCTTCAGGCATTCTGCTTTTTAATTCTTCATGTCTTAACCTTCTAGGAGTTTATATATTAGATCTTTTTAGATTCGCATGCATAATTATCGTTTCATCTTTTGAGGATTGTTTTAATGCTTTGAAGTTATAATTAACCTTAGTGATTTTATAATATTCTATAGATTATTTCAAACGGATCATATTTTTCATTTATAATTTTTTCATCAGATCGGACCTGCAATTTTAATGCTTGCCAAGTGTACTCATTTGCTAAATTCATAGCATAATTCGGGTAACAATTAAAGAAAACTGGTCCACCATGACAATTACTTTCTAGTATTCCTATTAATGAATTACTAAAACTTTGAAATCTAGTATCTCTTAAAGTTAATAATATGGGAAGATTTATTCCTATTCTAAAATTAGGTTTTATTGCTACTTGTATTAACCCTATATGAATGAATTTGTATCCTTTGTTGCTATGTTCTTTTAGCTTATCTTCTTCTAAGATGGTAATAGTCCTATTACTACTTGTTCCTGGTTTACAGTATTCTAACATATGAATTTCATAACCTCTTCTTTTCCAGAAATTTCTCTTTTTATATACTTCATCTTTATCTATTATAGGTATATTCCAATTATAAAAACTTTCTTCTAACTTAGCTATTTCTAATTCATTTTTAGTTTCAGAGGTGGATGCTTCATCTGTTCTTACTACTAAAGAATCATTTTTCCCTAGATTTAAACTACTCATCGATATATATATATATACTTCGGGCGGATAGGGGCGGGTTCACCCTAGCCCCGACCCCACCACGCCCTGACAAAACCCGTCCCGCACCCGGGGTGGGTAATAACCCGCCCCAATCGGGTAGGAGCGGGTTCGGGTACTCCTGCCACCCCTAGTTAATTTGCTGAGTTAGTAAAGGTCTGTTTTTGTTATGAGTTAATGGGGATTTGTTTTTGTTATAACCATAGTTTTAAAAATTAAACTGGACCGGCTGATCAAATTGGTCCAACCAAAAACCGACGATAAAAACGATCCGCTCAGTAGCTAATAACTGCCCATCCACTAAGGGTGTTCGCGGTGCGGTTTGGTTCGGTTTTGAAGGAAAATGTCATCCGATCCGAACGCTTAATTTATGTACGGTGCGGTTTGGATTGGATGAACTTTTTTTGGAAATCCGATCCGATCCGATCTGATTACAAGCGGTTTGGATCGGTTTGGATCTGCGGTTTTTTAAATACAAAATAATAACTTAATTTATAAAGTTATATAACCTGTCCAACAATCCATCATAATAAAAAAACACAATCCAACATAATAATAAAACAAAAATTCCATAAAACATTATAAACCAACATGTCCAATTGTCCAACAATCCAATATATTCAACAAGTCTTGATAAAATAATAATTCTTCAGCATCAAAACAACTAAACAAGTCTCAACAACAAAAAATCAAGTAACATAGCAAAGTCTTAATAAAAACATAACATAAAAAACTCCAAACTAAAAGCTGAAGCACTTATCACTAATCAGATTCATCACCAGAGTCTTTTTCATCTATTAGTTGAGGAATTGGCTCAAGTTCTACAATAAAATGTAATAAAATAAATATTAGTATGTTAAACATATTATCAAATAGTAAAGTTAATCACTATGTGAAGATAAAATAAAACATAATATTAAAGAACATTACCTTTCTCAAGTTTTTCAAATTCTTCAAAAGACTCATCAAGGTCAATTGGCAATGAATTGGCTCGAAACCAATTTTGTGCACAAATCAAAGCTTTAACAGTTTTTGGAGTAAGAGAGCTCCTATATTGGTTAAGCACTCTACCTCCAGTGCTAAAAGCGGATCCCTCGCAATTTGACTTAGAACAGGATATTTGTAATTGTTAGAGCTCACTTTCCACCAAGTTAAAATATCAAAACTACTTGGATCAACTGGTTTCTCCAAGGACTCCATGAGATATAAATCCACTTTATTTGTGTTGACACTCTCACTTGCTTGTACATCATTTTCAAATGCTGCCGCAAAGCGAACATCATCAAAGGCACTATCATCCATATCCACATCTTGGCTATGAAGAAGAAGTCACAAATGTAGAACCCGAGACTTTTTTGGTTACATCAGAAAAAATCTTCAAAAACCTCACAAAACATTTTGCATTATCCCAATCTTCATTCTTTGGAATGCCCTCTTGCATCATTACAAACTCAGCATCCCTCTCACTTAATCTCTTGAAGGCCTTTTGGAATTTTAAAGCACTATCAAGCATTATGTAAGTGGAATTCCACCTAGTAGGGACATCTAATTGCACACAAGAGCAGTCTTGGATCCTAGCCTCTTTAATATAACTTTTAAATCTATCCATACGACTAGGAGAAGCATGGACATATCTAACAGCATTTCTAATTTTACTAATTGAAGAATGTATATCCTTCAAACCATCATTCACCACCAAGTTCAAGATATGAGTACAACACCTAACATGCAAATGTTCACCTTTTAAAGGATGTGAATTCCAATCTTCCATTCTACCTTTCAAGTAACAAATGGCAACATCATTTGAACTAGCATTATCAACTGTGATGCTAAAGACTCTACTTATTCCCCAATTCAAAAGATATTTTTCTATCTTCCTACCAATTGTTTCACCTTTATGATTCTTGATGAGACAAAAGTTAAGAATTCTCTTTTGCAACTTCCAATCTTGATCAATAAAATGTGCAGTGAGGCAAAGATAGTTTAGATTTTGTACAGAAGTCCAACAATTAGTGATCAAACACACACTTTGATTTGAGTTTATAAAAACACTCTTCAACTTATATTTTTCATTCATGAACAAGTTCTAACAATCCCTAGCAACTGAAATTCTGCCCGAAATATGAGGTTTTGGCTGTAAAACACTCATAAAATAACGAAATTTCTCCCCTTCGACAAATCTAAAAGGCAACTCATCTATGATTATCATTCTAGCAAGAGCTTATCTACATAAATCAGGATCAAATGATACAACAGTCAAGCAATTACCCAACCCATTTCCTTCTTCTTTTTTAAGTTGCTGCATAACAAGTGCTTTTTGTGTGGGATGAAGTGATTCTTTTGGAAATTTTCTACACTGACTCAACAAGTGACTTTTAAGATTGCTAGTACCATTTTTATGTGAATCAGCCGCATAAGATGTTCCACACCACTTACATATAGCCCTAGGTTTGGGACCACTATCATCTTTTTTAAAATGCTTCCCAAGTCCAAGATATAGGTCTAATAGGTTTTTTAGTGTTACCTGTACCTTGTTCCTCAGACTGGCCAGGATTAGGTGACTCATCAACAACATTTGCTTTGCCTCTCCTCCTCTTAGATCTAGTTCCTTCATTGTTCTGATCACTGTGCGGCGGCAGTGGCGGCAGCGATGGTGGTTGCGTCTGCGTCTGAGTTTGTGGCTGCGATTGCTGCTGTGGAGGCGGCATTGACTCTGACTGTCCTGAAGATCTGACTGATTCAAAAGTGGATGGAGTAGCACTGGTAAATCCTGGCTCGCTACTCTGAACATCCTATGATAACAAAGAATAATTAATCAGTTTATGTTATTTTAATATTTTTCTCAATTAATTAACATATTGAATTGTTACCAACATACACATTACACAATAAAAAAATTACCTCAGGATATGAAGCTGACATTGTTGACCTTCGAATTGAAAGCTAAAATCAACCGAACAAATATTAAATCTGCAGAAGATAAAAAAAATAGAATTCAATTTCAATCAACAAGAACAAAATACTTAATTTAATACAAAGTTTAACAAATTTTAATAACAAGAATAACAGTACAACAAGAACAAAATAAAATTAAAACACAGTTTAACAAGTAAAAACTAAAACAAGTAAAAATTAAAGCAAGTAAAAATATACCTTGAACAATTTAACACAGTTTAACACAGATTAACAAGTAAAAATTAAAACTAAACAAAATTTTAAAACAACAGAACAAAACAAAATAAACAAAAGCAAGTAAAAAGATACCTTGAACAGTTTAACACATTTTAACACAGATTTATACCTTGAACAGTTTAGCATAGTTTAACACATATTAACAAGTAAAAATTAAAATTAAACAAAATCTTAAAACAACATAACAAAATAAAATAAACAAAAGCAAGTAAAAATATACCTTGAACAGTTTAACACAGTTTAACACAAATTAACAAGTAAAAATTAAAATTAAACAAAATCATAAAACAATAGAACAGAACAAAATAAACAAAAGCAAGTAAAAATATACCTTAAAGAAGAGGCGGCAGCGGTGCCACCGAGGGGAGAAGGCGGCAGCGGCGTCACCGAGGAGAGGAGGCGCCAGCAGCGTCACTGAGAAGAGGAGGCGACGAAGGGCATCATTTAGAAGAGGAGCGGCGGACGGCGTCGGCGTGTGTCAGTGAGAGTGACTGAGAGTGAGTGATGCTGTGATGGTGAGAGTGAGTGATGCTGTGATGGTCCACGTTCAGCCCCTTCACTCACTCACCCCATTCCCCCCAACACACCCTCCTAAGTCCTCACGCGTTCCTCTTCAGAGCTTTTTGGTTTGCCCTCAAACAAACCCTAGCCATCTAACCTCCACCACCGCCGCAGGGAGTGAGGCACTACCGCCGTCCGTCGCGCTGTCGTCGTGCTCCAGGTCTCCAACCCCTGTTCATTCTCACAGTCTCACCAATTGCAGATTCTTCCTTGCGATCCACATTCGCGCCTGGTTTTCGTCTGCTCAGCCGTGCTTCTGCCGTCGTCAGTCGTCGTGCCCGTCGCCTGATCGCCATCGTCCGTCGCACTGCTCTTCCTCACACTCTGTTCAAACTGCTCAGCTCGAAGGTAATGGCTTCTCTGCTCACTCCTCCACGTCACCAGAGCCCTTGGTCCTGAGATTCTCGTGTTCGATTGTCACGGCGGAGGGCCATACACCGACGTCGCCGACAGCCGGATTCTAAAGTGGGAAGGAGATGAAGTTGGTTGGACTTAGTTTGCTGTCACCTCTTCCAATAGGTATCAAAATGTGAACTTGTTTCTAAAATGGTGAACTTTTTGTGAATTTGAGGGTTGATATGCCTTAATTTTTGTTGAAAATAGTGAGTATTCAAATCGGTCTAGATTTTTTTGGAGATTTATTAGTTTTAGAATCAAAAGTTTTGTTTATTGTGTTTTTGTGTTCTGGGTTTGCTAGTGATTATTGTGTTTTAATTGTTCGTGTTGTGGCTCTGTTACTTTCAATTGTTCCTGTTGGTGTTGTTGGTTTATTTTAATTGGTGGTGTTGTTTTAATATTTAGTCATTCAATTTTTCTATTAGATATTATGCCTCTAGCTTCATTTTATTGCCTCTAATTCATTTGTCTTTACTTAAGGTAGATATATGAATTTTTAAATATGGTAATATGGTGAAAAAGTTTTATTTATCTGAGTTTTGGCAAAATGCTAGACATTAAAGTTTGAATAATATTTTGATGTTTGTATTTCTTTGGGTGTTTATTTATAATTTATTTATTATTTTATTATAAAACAGTTTTTTCGGTGCATGTTTGGGCGCCATTATTTTGTTAAAAAAAGATCTTTTTTGAGAAGCTGTAATTTACATCTTTTTTTAAAAGATCTTTTTTCCTTAAAAAAAAGATGTTTTTCATGTAATAAATAAACAAAAAAGTATTTTTATATTGTTATACCAAAACATAATTGATTGATAAAAAGACCTTTTTACATGAGATATCCAAACATAAAATTACTTTTACTTCTCTATAAGATCTTTTAAAAAAAGATAACTTGAAAAAAGATCTTTTCTTAGAAGCTCACCCAAACAAGCCCTTAAATCACGGTTGGACCGATTGGACCAGTAAACCAGTGAACTAGTGATTAGAACGGTTCGATGACCGGTCCAGTTTTCAAAACCTTGGTTATAACATCCTCCACCTCATTCAATTGCGCTTCAAGCTCTTCGATTTTTCTTTGCTGATTAATTGACGCTCTCTTTGCTTCGGTTATCTGCATACAAAGAAAACATCGTTTATGGTACTTTGTCTCTCTAAAACTAAAAACAAATGCAATATTTGAAAACAAATATTCAAAAATTATTCCTCAAGAACATTCACGTTTATAATCCGAGCCATTTAGTAAACAATTCTTTCAGAGGACTCAAGATGTGGAGAGTCTGGGCCTCCAATCCCCTAATCCATTGAACTTTTAGGATTTTTGGTTAGTAGGTGCAATCAGTATGCTCAAACTTCATTGTAGTTATTATCAAAATTTGTAGTATTTTTTTGTCTTACTTTGTCTCAAATGTGAACTACTTGAAATTATATATTAAATTTTTAATAATTTTATTTAACTAAATAGTCAAATTCATCTATGAAAGATCACTTGTTCTCCAAATTGGTCTGTGAATTTTTTTTTAATCAAATTCGTTCTTTAAAGATTTTTAGTTAATCGCTTTGGTCCTTCCGTCACTTCCTTTGACGGCATCAAAATTTGCTGGTATTACACGTTAGGTGATACTACATCATACGTCTAGAAGTCTTAATTGGCTGCTAGCATGATAAGTTTATGAAATTAGATCAAATTAAAACCTAATTGAGGGGACCTTGAGGCATTGGAATCCCTCAATTTGGGGTTTATTTGATCTAATTTCATAAATTTATCATATTAGTCGTCAATTAGGACTACTAGGTGTGTTGTGGTGTTATTTAACATGCCACATCAACAAACTCTAATGCCGTTAATAACGGAGGTGATTGAGGGACTAACATGAACGAGTAATCTTTCAAGGACTAATTTGATATTTTGACCATTTACTCAATTTTATTTTATATTTAAATTGGTTCAACCACAATTTGATCTCAGGTAGACAATTGAACCATTGAACCAATCACTTGACCGGTTTGGTTTTTGCAGCCTTGGTTAGCAATTAAAAATTATCTAGACAAGTTTGAGTAAATTGTCATCTAATAATTCTCTACTATTAACTTCACGTGAAGATAACTGAATGTGACTTTTCATCACGGGTGAATCTATTCCAATAAAAACCATAACCCATATCAAATCACTTCTCAAACAAGTGTTATCGAAAAGTGTGCCTGCCCTATCTTAACATGGTGTCCACTTGCTGACATCAGCAGATTCCCATTTCACACTTTTCTTCTGCCATTCACCGTCATGCATTTTGGTAGCCATGTATCTCTTGCTTTTACATTTTTATCTCAATTGTTGGAGCAAAGAAAATTAAATTAGTCATCTAACCAGTATTTTCTGCCCACATATTATCAAAATGAATTGCTAATTTGTAATTTCATATTGAATTTGTAAATCTAATAGTATAGTAAAATCATGTGTAAGAGAAAATCAAATTCTTAGTGTTGTGACTGGTTTGAAGATAGTGTTCTTATCCTTGGAGGTTTATACTAGGGACCATTACTTTTGCAAAGGTCATGCATGCAGTTTTAGGTTAGATCTGCTCACTTTTTTTAATAAGATTTTTTTACTCATATAATTTAATGTCATGTAAAATATAGGTGTAGAACTGTAGATTCTCATTGTTGCATATAATTGAATGATGTAAAATAAGATATCCTTCATTATTTCAGTTGTCTCAGTCTTTGACACACAAAAAAATCACAAGAGGATAGTGTGAAGGCAGATTGTTGTGATGGATCTACAAGGCTTGCCTGCGAGTCATGGATTTCACATGCCTGCGGAGTGGGAACCTCACACTCAATGTTGGATGGGTTGGCCTGTGAGTTGCATAATTCACTCTCTTTTATTCTTATTTTTCTTAAAGCAAATAGACACTTCACAGCACCAAAAGTAATCACAAGGTTCAATTCATGGTCATAGCTTTGAACATGGTTTCACACATCTCTCATCACAGATGGTTGTTATTGAGACATGACACAAATATAGGAACATAGAGATTGTAAATTTGTGTCCACTATAGAAAATATATGAAACTAGTGTCTTGAGACTCTCAATTTTGTGTACCTGTCTCTTTGTATTTGTGTCGTGTTTTAGCTGCCCAAGGCAGCCTTGAAAAACTAGTGAAACAGTGTTTGGTGGTGGACTTTTGGGGTCTTTTGGTGATTGTTATGAGTACTAGGTTGGTGTTATTTGACAGGAACGCCCAGATAATTGGAGAGAGAATGCTGTTCCTGCTCAAGATGTGTTTGCCAAGGTAGCATCTGCAATCTCAAGATTTGAGGATGTAACTGTTTGTGCTAGTTCTGGCCAGGTTGGTTGAAGTTGTTTGACATTTTCATTATTTGGCTAGTATCTTGAGGAGTGGATTCAGTTGTTTCTGATGATATGGGGCTTTTGATGCTTGAAATTTCTTTGCCATTTTAGTGGGAGAATGCCAGGAGAATGCTACCTGAACATATCAGGGTCGTTGAGATCAGCATGAATGATTCTTGGTTTCGTGACACCGGACCAACTGTGAGTTTTTCTCCTTATACATGGATGAGTTTTCTGATCAAGTCAGATACTAGATGTTTGGATTTCTACACATGCAGAATTTTCATTGTTGACAAAAATTTTCTGTTTTGTTCAATAGTTTGTTGTGAAAAGATCAGAGTCTGGAAAGGCAGAGCAAACTATTGCAGGAATTGACTGGAATTTTAATAGCTGGGGAGGTAAGCACTTAAGACCTTTGATATTGGACGTTCTATTCCCAAACAAAGACTGTTTCTTTTGTGGAATGAATGAAGTACATATGATTTGTTGATGTTATGTCTTCATTATTGTTAGTTCAGCTAATGGAGTTTATAAATCTTTTCCAGGGTTAGAAGATGGATGTTATACTGATTGGAGTTTGGACATCCTTGTTGCTAGGAAGGTGTGTGTAGTTAAATATTTAACATTTTTATTTTTGTCATCTTTTACTCTATTGCAAAATGCCTACATGACTTCGCTATCATCATATGTTTGCTAGATTTTGGCAATTGAGAAGGTTCATAGATTTTCACATTCAATGATACTTGAAGGTGGAAGCATACATGTTGATGGAGAAGGTAAGAATTGTTGGCTTGCTGAATTTTTAAAAAAAAAAAATATAAATTCCTGGTTTTCTTGTTGTTTAATATAAATTCCCCCCTATTATGAGGAAATATACACTTTTGATAATTGATGTAAAGTAGACAATGAGTCTGCTTATTAAATGCTATTAGGTTGCTCTTAAACTTCTCTAAGATGTAGTTTCATAGTGCTAGTCCTTTCATAAATTAAGTGCTAACTAGGCAGGATGATTGTTTATATGTAATTATGTTCATGAACTTGTGGTTTAAGTTTATTCTTTCGTTTCTATATGTTCTGAGATCAAATGAACTGTGCTTGAATATAATGCTCTGTAGCTATATAGCTTACAAAATTTATAAGTTCTTTTAACTTCAGCAACCTTTTCTTGCTTCAGGTACTTGCCTTACCACTGAAGAGTGTCTCTTGAACAAGAACAGAAATCCTCTATGAGTAAGAACCAAATAGAGGATCAACTTAAGACATATCTTGGAGTCAGCAAGATTATATGGTTGCCCCGTGGATTGTATGGTATATAAACTTATCTTTTAGACTAAGAATCTTCCTATGAATTGATATTATAATGATCAGAATTTTGAATTTGGTGTAGTCAAAGATTTTTGTAAAGACCATTTATCATGAGGTGCAGTATATGTTCTGATATGGATTGGTGTTTGGATAATAATAACTCCATTTATGAATAAAAGCCTCGTTTCATTTGTCATTAAAAAATGGGCCAATCTAATATGCAGCTTAGTATGCAATATAGCTTAAGAACAAGTTGTACACCCATTTAATGATACCACTCTGGTTCAATAAGTTCAAATCTGAATGTGTGTTTTCTAATGCACATTCTGTCTGGAAATTAGTATCTTGTTATTTTGAATATGCTTTTGCCGGTAAATTAAAGACTCCAGAGCTTCACTATTATCGTCTACACATTAGTACATTTTTTTTCTGCAATGTAATGTTATTATTACATTTATACTGATTAAAGCAATTTCTGCGATAGGAATCTTATGCTCTTATGTAGAGATGATGTGAAAAATATTGTGATACAAGTTTTAGGTTCAAAGTGATACTTAGATGTTATTCATTCCCTAAGATCTGATTGAGAAGTATGCTGCTTTTGTACAGGAGATGATGATACTAATGGCCATATTGATAACATGTGCTGTTTCACTAATGGCCATATTGATAACATATGCTGTCTTGGACTGATGATGAAAGTGATCCTCAATATGAAAGATCTATGGAAGCCTATTCTCTGCTTTCTAATGAAACTGATGCCAATGGTAGAAAATTTGAAATCATTAAACTCCATGTTCCTGGACCACTATATATGACAGGAAGAGGCAGCCGGAGTAGTGCAGGTAAGCATCCAAGTTCATATTTTTTGTCTTGTCAATAAAAAATATAATTTCTTCAAAGTTGGATATAATAAAAGAAAGGTATCATCTTATTATTACATTTCATTTGAAGACTTGTGCTAATATTTTGTAAGATTTAATACAAAGTTTGTCACCATCTATATCAATTCTTGATGTAATATTTGAGGCCATTCTGTTTCTTAATGGGAAATTGATTGGGCATATATCAAGTCATAGCCCTCTATTTTGGTTAATACTAAGTTCTAATGTTGGATAGTATCTACTAAGTATTATGTGTGATGTTTCTTTGATGGAATTTCTCTCTGTTTATATGGAAAATTCAGAGATATGAACCAGTTCTGTTTTGTTAGAGTGTGGTGGTTTGTGATCAGGTGTACAGTTTAAATTGAGATATCCTGTTTCTTTTGATGACTTTGCTAACTGATTATACCAAAAAACTTGTCTACCAAGCTTAGAGAAATGTTGATGACTGAAGTGATGAATTTAATTTACACACTTCTGACTGAAATTATTCAATATTCATGCAACTGCTGTTGAATCAGTTCACTCAATGCCTTTTCTGAACTTCTAATATAACTATTTTTTTCAGGGTGATGATGGTAAGGCAAAACTTCCAGGTACTAGGCTTGCTGCTTCCTATGTGAACTTTTACATTGCAAATGGAGGTATCATTCTACCACAATTCGGAGATAAGAAGTGGGACGATGAAGCTGTTCGAGTCCTATCAAAGGCCTTCCCAGATCACAAAGTAAGTAAAACTGCTTGTTAAAATGCTATTTTTGTTGAAGAATGTTTCACCAAATGGTAACCTTTCAGAGTGAAATATTATTTGCAATAATTACTTCAGCTTTCGCGAATCAAGGCGTTATCCTAAACATCTGGAAGAATACCAAATTTGAATAAGAGTCTATTTGGTTTATGTATTTATTTTTAATGTTTTTGGTTTTCAAAATTTTTTCGGAAGAAAAAATGAATACAGTACGAGAACAAAACTCTCTCTCTCTCTTTGGGGTTCTTGATGTATTTTTTTGGTTACTGACATTCTTAATTGTGGCTAATATCTAGGTTGTTGGAATCGAAGGTTCAAGGGAGATTGTTTTAGCTGGTGGAAATATACACTGCATTACTCAGCAACAACCAGCCTTTTGAGCAAAGTACTGTCAACATTTGTTCACGAGTGTTGTATTTGCATTGAAATTTGTAGTCTATTAAACTGCTTGGTTCATTCCATTAATTTTCAAATAATTGATCCACATAGAGGCACAAAAGTGTGTTTGAGTGCATTGAAAATAAATGTAAACTGGCATTTTTCAAGTTGGAAAATCTAAATGAATGAATAAATTAGACATTTCTAGTTTTTACTTTGTAAAGGTATTTGAATGCTTCCAACTATGATCTACCATGTATCTATGGAATTTTTCTTCATTTTTCAAGTCAAGTTTTCCCTCAGGCGTTGTTATAATTGAATTTCATGTAAGTTGGTATGGTTTGTTGAAGCAAAATCTTTAAAGGATTATACAATATGATCCTTAAAGTAGAATCAAATTTCTTCATAAATCTCTTAATCTTTAATGTAGTTTAGGGTAGTTCTATTTAGGCACAAAGGCATCTTACCTAAATCACCTGATAAATTTACTAACTGTGAATGAGGTCTTACGTTTAAAATAGATATAGAAGAGAAGTTGCTATATGATTTTGGATTGATTATCACGTACAATGGAAATAGAATTGTGTTCTAACTTCTAACCGTCTATTACATTATGTTCGTTTAACTCATAAAATACAAAATGGAATTACTAATTGGAGAAATCAATTTTCTTTTCATAAAGTACTTTATTCATACAATGATATTTATTTGTTTGGGTCAACTATTCATAGTACATAGAAAGTAAGATAATTAATTCTTTTGAAAACTTTGGCTTGGTCTGGCTAAGTTTCAAACTTTTGGTAAGGTTTCAATTAAAGTTTGAATTATGACCTTGACTAAATCATTAAATTGGGCCAAATAAAAGTTAGGCGGAGATCCTTAAATATATTTCAGAAAAAAATAATAAAGAGCAGCACAGAAATTTCAATAATGGTTGACTTGGGGAGTGTTGTTGGGTATATTAGTATGAGAAGATGACAAAATCTTATATTTGTGTAGTGGTTTCAAGGCACGATTAGATCACTTTCTTTAGAGAAATATTTGTCTCCACACTTAGTTGCTATAGGGTTGATAACAATACTCTCCTAGGATACAATGAAACTTAAGAATTTCTTAATTAGCAATAGTAAGAAATTCTCAACTCTCTTGAACAAAGAAAATCTCTTAATAGTTGATTAACATGTACACTTAGTACTTGTATGTTTGAAATAGTGGACAAGGACTTATTTATACATATTGCACGTAGCAATTATGATTAGTTACGTATACAAATGGTTGTGTCTTTTCTATTGCCAATAGATACAATGTTTTGAACATACACAATTCTTAAAGAGTTGTGTCCCTTTTTTCAACGGCATCAACAATTGGTGTAGTCTTCGGTCAATCACATATACAAGATTGAGAATCGAAAGAAGAAACATCATCTTGTCCTTCCAACGGTTGAAATTCATTCCATCAAAGCGATCCAAACTTGACAAACTCTTGATTCATAACCTTGAACGTAGTGTTTCGATCTTGTGTCATTTTCAAGAAATATCTCTCTAAAATTGTTGGGTATATGAAGATGGTTTCAAAGTACGATTATATCGCTTTTTTTTTAGAGAGATATTTGTTTCCACAATTGTTATAGGGTTAATGACAATATTCTCCCAAGATACAATGAAAGCTAAGAATTTCTTAATTAGCAATATTAAGAAATTCTTAACTCTCTTGAATAAAAAAAATCTCTTAATAGTTAAAATACACACATGATTAATATGAACAAGGATTTTATTTATATCTATTGCACATAGCAATTATAATTTGTCACTACATAAATTGTTATGACTCTTTTATTATCAATAGGTACAATGTTTTAAACATACACCATTCTTAAAGAGTTATGTCCCTTTAGTCAATAGATATAATGTTTCAAATATATACCATTTTTAAAAAGTTGCGTCCCTTTAATCAAATGATACTATGTATCATTATTATAATTGACAATATATGAACTGTTAGTAACCGTTTATTAATATTAATAATAATATTAATAATACTAATTAATCAAATTTGTAAATACCTTTCAATCCCCCACTATTTACAAAATTTAAATGTCATACAAGTATATGCATAAAGAATGTGTCACTAAGATTAAACATTCTTTTAGTGTAAATTTTAAAGTTCTAACGAAGTAATAGGTGTCTAATCGATTAAACCTATACTCCATATGCTAGTACCAAAAATCACACACATTACTTATACCCTCCAAGTTTCAAGAGTTTACAACTTTAAGCACTTATATGGCCTTATGCTCATCTTAGTTTCATGAATATTTACGAGAATAAAACCTCTAAAATTCTCTATTAGAGCGGCACCACTCTTATATTCATATAGGTGGAATCTTTTGATAGATAATATTATCATTCTATTAAGAGTTTAAACTCACCCTCCTAATTTATTTTAAATAGCACTAAATCCTATATCTTAGTGCTCCAATTGCTAAATAACTTGTTATTACCCATTAAACCTTGAAACTAATGGTCTACTAGAATAAGGTTGGGTTCCCATCATTTAGCAATAATAGGTTTTAATCCTATTTTAGCAGTAGTTTCTTTGATTTTATCCCTTGACAAACTTTTAGTCAAATGATATGCTAAATTTCCTTGAGATCTTACATAAGTGATGATAATTACACCATCATCTATTAGTTGCCTCACAAATTTAAGTCTCAAACTTATATGTCTAGACTTCCCATTATAAACCTTATTATATGCTCGAGACATGGTTGATTCATTATCACAGAAGATTGAAATGGCTGTCGTCTGCTGTGGCCACACCTTTATATCATATAACAAATTTCTTAATCATTCCGCTTCTTTACCTGCGGCTGATAAAGCTACAAACTTAGCCTCCATAGTAGAATGTGTAATATATGTTTGTTTCTTTGAGGCCCAACTTACTGCTCCACCACGTATGGTGAAAATCCATCCTGAAGTGGATTTGTTGTCACTAAGATTTGTAATCCAACATGCGTTGGAATAACCTTCTAAAACTGCGGGATAATCACTATAATGTAATCCCAAGTTTATGGTTTTCTTGAGATAACCAAGAACTCTTGTTATAACTTTCCAATGTTGATTACTAGGCTTTTCTGTAAACCTTGATAATTTGCACACAGCAAATGCTATATCAGGTCTAGTACAATGCATTGCATACATTAAACTTCCTATAGCACTAGCATATTCTAATTGTGCTATACGTCTTCCTATGTTTCCTTCTAATTTAAGATTAGGATCATACGGGTATTGGATTTTTTAATTGTGAGATGATCAAAATTTTCCAATACCTTTTTGATAAAATGAGATTGACTTAAAGTAAAGCCAACTTCATTCTTATGCACCTTTATGCCTAATATTGTATCAACTTCATTCAAATCCTTCATCTTGAATTTAGAAGTTGGATACTCCTTCGTTATACGAATTCCTTCTAAATTTGTTCCGATGATTAACATATCATCAACATATAAACAAATGATTACTCCATATTTTTTAGTAAATTTTGAGTAAATACTGATGAGTTTGGAAAACTCTTATTTAATTTTGATGATGAACAAACATTATTAAAATATTTAATTACAAAATTATTAATTTGATCTTAATTTATATTTGCCTAATTAATAATTTTGTTGTGCAGATTTGATGTTGGGCCGAAAAATGAGTTTCTGGCTTAAGCCCAAAAACCAGCCTTGTTGCATGATTATATACTAAGTGGCTGAAATTTTATATTGTTGGGCCAAGCTTAATGTTGCTTACAACCAAGCCCATGGTTAATTTTTGATGAGAGCCTCTTATGCTTGATCCGAAACAATTTTCATCAAGAAAGCAAATGTTAACCAAATGGGCCAAGTTCAATGTTGATTACAACCAAACCCATGGTTAATTTTCTATGAGAGCTTCCTATGCTTGATCCAAATCCATCAGGAAAGCAAATGTTGTTAATTGGGCCAGATTTAATATTTGATGCAACTAAGCCCAATTATATGCAAGGCTAATTCCTCATGCATTACCCGAAAACAATGAAGAGGGAACCCAAATTGTTTTCAACAGATCCAAAATTCAAACATGTGTTGGATTTCAAATTACACTCAACTATCATTTATTACATGAGAACTATGAGAGAGAAATTGACTGAACCAGGATATATCTGGGTGTAATTTTTCTTCTCTTCAACTCCATTTCTGTTTTCTACTGCACAGGAGCAAAAACTAAAATTGTCTCGTGCCAAGTGACGAGACAAAAGAAAAAGTCTCGTGGCAAGTGACGAGCAAAAACAAAAAGTCTCGTGTCCAGAGACGAGCTAAAACAGAAAAGCCTCCTCTGTATTCAGCAAGTATCAGCAACATAAAAAAGGGGGCTAAGATTCAACCCCCCTTCTCTTAGCCACTGAAACCATCAATTGGTATCAGAGCTTGGTCTCAAAGAGATCAAGCTTTGCAGCTTGGAGTAAAGATCCTCATGGCAGAAAACAGTGGCGCAAATGTGGTGTCTTATAATCTAACTGAAGGTCAATCAAGCAACAGACCCCCTCTTTTCAATGGAAAAAATTATACCTATTGGAAGGAGAGGATGAAGATATTCGTACAAGCAGTGGATTACAGACTTTGGAAGATTATTCTCGAAGGGCCTCAATTTCCAACTATCACAAGTGCAGAAGGAGTTGTTTCTCTCAAACCAGTAGCAAGATGGACCGAGGAAGATAGGAAGAAGGTGGAGTTAAATGCCAAGGCAATAAATCTGCTCAATTGTGCTATCAGCTTCGAGGAGTACCGACGGGTATCAAGATGCACAACGGCAAAGAAAATCTGGGACAAATTGCAAATCACCCATGAAGGAACCACCATTGT
>NC_029785.2:120711211-120711464 GCF_000816755.2 Arachis ipaensis | reverse complement strand
CATAGAAGATGGTTTAACGTAAAAGGATCCAAAAAGATTTGGATACCTAAGGTTACTTAAGCTTGTTTTGTAGGTGTGCCTAGCATCCAAAAGGAAGGAAAATATGTGGTATATGGACAGCGGATGCTCTAGGCATATGACCGGAAAGGCAATAAAGCTTGATAAGCTTGATGACTATGATGGAGGACTTGTCACTTTCGGTGATGATGCAAAAGGAAAAATTGTGGCTGTTGGGAAAGTTGGTTCTTCTTGT
>NC_029785.2:120709936-120711109 GCF_000816755.2 Arachis ipaensis | reverse complement strand
TGGGAATGTTCTTCTTGAAGCTAAAAGATGCAACAATGTGTATGGATTAACTCTTGAGGATTTAAAGGAACAAAATGTAACATGCTTCACATATTTTGAATCTGAAAAATGGCTTTGGCATAGAAAGTTGGGACATGCTAGCATGTATCAAATTTCTAAGCTAGTCAAAAGAAATTTGGTTAGAGGAATCCCAAACATCAAGTTTGATAACGATCTCACTTGTGACGCTTGTCAATTAGGCAAACAAGTAAAATCCTCTTTTAAATCAAAAGATGGAATCTCAACCAAAAGGCCATTGGAAATGTTACATATTGATCTTTTTGGTCCTACTAGAACTCAAAGTTTAGGAGGTAAACATTATGGTCTTGTGGTGGTAGATGATTACTCTATATTTGGTTGGGTACTTTCCCTTGCTCATAAGAATGATGCTTTTCATGCTTTTTCCACCCTTTGTAAGAAAATTCAAAATGAAAAGGATTTGAAAATTGCCCATTTAAGAAGTGATCATAGAAGAGAATTTAAAAATCAAGATTTTGAAAAATTCTGTGATGACTTAGGGATTTCTCATAATTTTTCATGTCCTAGAACCCCCCAACAAAATGGGGTGGTTGAAAGAAGGAATAGAAGCCTTCAAGAAATGACTAGGGCTATGTTATGTAAGAGTGAAATTCCTAAATTCTTATGGGCTGAGGCTGTGAACACAGCATGTTATATTTTGAATAGAATAATCATTAGAAAAGGGTTAAAGAAAACACCTTATGAGCTATGGAAAGGAACCCCTCCAAATCTTAAGTACTTTCATATTTTTGGATGCAAATGTTTTGTACTTAATAATAAGGAAAACCTTGGAAAATTTGATCCAAAATCATATGAATGAATGTTTTTTGGATATTCCACCACAAGCAAGGCCTATAGAATTTATCTCAAGGAGCATAGGACAATAGAGGAATCCATACATGTTACTTTTTGTGATTCTAACTTAATTCCCAGTATTGTGAAGGATATTGATTCAGATTGTGAAGTTGAAACAAGCAAAGAAATTCCCAAATCTGTCCAGAATGAAGAATCTGTCAGCCCTGTTCTGTCTCGTCAGATTGGAGGAGACACTTCCATTTTGTCTCCTGAACAGGCATGAGCAACTGAAACAGTGAGACCACCAGAAGTTCATCAAAG
>NC_029785.2:120708085-120709010 GCF_000816755.2 Arachis ipaensis | reverse complement strand
TGGTCAAGCAAGAAACAAGCCACAGTGGCTTTATCCACAGCTGAAGCAGAATATATTTCCGCATCTGCATGTTGCACTCAATTAATTTGGTTAAAAACACAATTGGAAGATTACAAATTAAAAATCAATAGTATACCCCTATTTTGTGATAATATGAGTGCCATAAATATTTCAAAAAATCCTGTTTTGCACTCAAGAACAAAGCACATTGAAATTAAATATCATTTCATTAGAGAACATGTGCAAAAGGGTACTATTGATATTCAATTTGTAAAATCTGAAGACCAAATTGCTGATATTTTTACAAAACCTCTCTGTGAAGACAGATTCTGTACCTTGAGAAAAAGTTTGGGAATGTTTGATTTAAGTTTTATTGAAAATCTGTGAATTTGTGACTCTGTTCAGTTTTTGCTCGTAGGTTTGGACGAGATAAAAATCATGGCATGATGGAAGAGCTGTGGTCAAGGGGGAGGCAGCACAGAATTCAAAACTTTATGGGCCCCACCAAAATTCCTTGACCCCACCTTAACAGTTATGGCAGTTATCTTTCTACAAATAAGAATCTTCCTCTTGTGTCATCAAATCTCCTTGGAAGTGGTTATTGTCAAATCAAATCCCTATATCCATCCAATCCCTTAATTTAAGGAAACAACTTTTCAGTTTTGGATTTCAAAAGTTAAAAGGGAAATCATTTTTTGGACAATAACCACCCATTATGGTCATTAACCGTCCACTAATGGTCATTACTCTCCATACTCTTTTTCAAACCCCATTAAATGTGTTCACCCACCTTGTCTCTCTCTCCCTCTCAATTCGGTTATCACCCCCAACCTTTCATATTTCATTCCCCCATTACCATGAAAAAGAAAACCGCTCCAAGAAAGAGTGAAAGAATTCTTCTTTCTCAAAAACCATCAACACCCCA
>NC_029785.2:120700897-120701490 GCF_000816755.2 Arachis ipaensis | reverse complement strand
ATATTGGGCCGAAAAATGAGTTTCTGGCTTAAGCCCAAAAACCAGCCTTGTTGCATGATTATATACTAGGTGGCTGAAATTTTATATTGTTGGGCCAAGCTTAATGTTGCTTACAACCAAGCCCACGGTTAATTTTTTATGAGAGCCTCCTATGCTTGATCCAAATCCATCAGGAAAGCAAATGTTGTTAATTGGGCCAGATTTAATATTTGATGCAACTAAGCCCAATTATATGCAATGCTAATTCCTCATGCATTACCCGAAAACAATGAAGAGGGAACCCAAATTGTTTTCAACAGATCCAAAATTCAAACATGTGTTGGATTTCAAATTACACTCAACTATCATTTATTACATGGGAACTATGAGAGAGAAATTGACAAAGTGATGTGATTGCAAGCACCAAGGCTACACGTTTGTCAGTAAAAGGAGAAAGGGAAATTAATTCACTTTTATCTTTTGTTTCATTAACTACTATTTCTCTTTCCTCTCTCTCATCTCTTTCTTGCTTTTTCTTTGGTCTTTGTCCAGTAAACCATGGACGCCGTGCTCATTAACAAAGAAAAAGAAGGAGTTGCATGCATCAAGACCAT
>NC_029785.2:120686247-120700672 GCF_000816755.2 Arachis ipaensis | reverse complement strand
ACTAGAGGTAATTGCATGTTGGTTAATGCATGGTTATCTCTTCTCTCTCTTTGTGGCCGAACCGGTTTTGTTGAAGGAGGATGAAGTTGGTTCGGTTTTGGCTTCAATAAGTGGAGGCTCCCCTCTTCTATAATAAGGGTGGACAGCCACTGTTTGAAGCAAGGAGAAAAATTGAGAGTGTAAGGCACAGAGTTCTCAGAGCTACCTGAGCTAACAGTTTTCTCTTCTCCTTCAATGTTTTCTGTTTTGTAATTTTCTGTTTAATTTTGTCATGTCTTGAGTCTCATGGAAAAAGGCAAACAGTGAGGTTTGTAATGAAAAAGCCATAGAGCAGAAAAAGGCAGAGAGTGCAAAATTAAAAGAAAAAGCCATAGATGTCTTAGAGTTCCTTTGTTCATCTATGTTGTGTTTCATGATTCTGTGGGAATCCCCTTGTAAGTTGGGTTAGCACTTTACAAGTTGTAATCAGATTGATTATAGTGAAATTCCATCATGTTTGTGATGGAGACTGGATGTAGACTGCACTGCACTTAGCAGCTGAACCAGGATATATCTTGGTGTAATCTTTCTTCTCTCCAACTCCATTTTTTATTTCTACTGCACAGGAGCAAAAACTAAAATTGTCTCGTGCCAAGTGACGAGACAAAAGAAAAAGTCTCGTGGCAAGTGACGAGCAAAAACAAAAAGTCTCGTGTCCAGAGACGAGCTAAAATAGAAAAGCCTCCTCTGTATTCAGCAAGTATCAGCAACATAAAAAAGGGGGCTAAGATTCAACCCCCCTTCTCTTAGCCACTGAAACCATCAAATACATTTATCTGCACTATTATGTGAGAAGCCATTTGATAACACCACTGAATCAAACTTCTCATGCCATTGTTTAGGCGCTTATTTTAGCCCATACAAAGACTTAATTAATTTGCAAACTTTCTTTTCATTTTCGGGTAGCACATAGCCTTTCGGTTGCTCCATATAAATTTCTTCATTAAGATCTCCATTTAGAAAAGCTGTTTTAACATCCATTTGATGTATATGAAGCTTGTTAATGGATGCCAATGCTATAAGAATCCTAATAGAAGTCATTCTTGCCACAGGTGCGTAGGTATCGAAATAGTCTAGACCTTCTTGTTGTCTAAACCCCTCGGCCACTAACCTTACTTTAAAGGTTTGTAATGAACCATCAGTGTTATACTTTCTTCTAAATACCCACATACATCCTATAGGCTTTGATCCTGGAGACAAATCAACCAAGACCTAAGTATTGTTAGATAATATTGAGTCCATTTCATCATTTATTGCTTCTTTCTATAAAGCAAAATCTCTTGAAACCATAGCCTCTTTGAACGTTTGAGGATCACCTTCTATGTTCATCACAATAGGAATCTTGTTTGTTACAGAATTCCCAGTTCCTTCTACCAAAAAGGTGATAGCTTGAGAAGAAATAAAATCTGGATCCAAGTCCTTTTCTTTTCTTACTCTCAAGCTCTTCCTTGATTCAACAACTACATTAGACACTAAGTCTAATATTCTATATGCTTTAGAATTTTGAGCATATCCTATAAAAGTGTCTTTTATGGCTCTTGGCCCCAATTTGGTTCTCTTTTGATCAGGAACTCGATAAAAGGCTAAACACCCCCACACTTTAAGATAATTTAAATTAGGTTTCCTTCCTTTCCAAATTTCATAAGGAGAAACCTTTCTATGTCTTGATGGTATCCTATTATGGATATGACATGATGTCAATAATGCTTCAGCCCATAAATTATAAGGCAATTTTGCATTTAGTAACATTGAATTAACCATATCCACTAAGGTACGGTTTTTCATTTCCGCCAAATCATTTTGTTGCGGAGTATATGGAGCGGAAGATTCATGCACAATACCATGTAATTCACAAAAGTGATCAAATTCATTAGAAAAATATTCTCCATCTCGATCACTACGAAGAACTTTTATTTTCTTATCATGCATATTTTCTACTTCCATTTTATATTTCTTAAACATTTCAAAAACTTCATCTTTATTTCTAAGCAAATACACATAAGTAAATCTAGAACAATCATCAATAAAGGTTATAAAATATATTTTTTCTCCTCTAGTAATATTGCCATTTAGTTCACAAATATCACTATCAATCAATTCTAATAAATGTGTATTTCTTTCAACCTTAGGAAAAGGTTTCTTAGTAATTTTGGATTGTATGCAAATATCACATTTCTTATTAAAATCCTTGTTACTAAGATCAATATAGTTATTCTTTTGCATATATTCAATTGATATGTAATTTAAGTGTGCTAATCTACTATACCATAACAAGAATCAACAACATACAAGGAAACATTCACTTTATTAATACTAAGTTTAAACATGCCTTCAGCACAATATCCTTTTCCTATGAATACATCATTCTTAAGCAAGATCACTTTATCGGATTCCATTACAACTTTGAATCCTTTCTTACACAAGAGACTAACAGAAACTAAATTTTTTCTCAAATATGGAACATGAAGTATATTTATTAAACTTAATTTCTTTCCAGATGTAAAATTTAATTCCACACTTCCTTGACCACAAACTTTGGCTGAGTTATCATTGCCCATCAAGACTTCTCTATTGTTCACTTCTTCATATGTTTTGAATTGGTTGCGATCATTGCAAACGTGAACAGTAGCCCCAGAATCTAACCACCACTCAAGTGATTTTCCTTGTGTTGCTATGTTGACTTCTGTAACCATGCCAATATGCATGTTTTGTACTTTTTCTACAACCATAGCAATTAGATCCTTCTCTTCCACTAAGTTGGTCTTTGGTGCTTCCCTTTTCAGAAGTCTACATTCTTTGATATAGTGTCCTTTCTTGTGACAATGATAACACTCTCTTTGTCTCTTCTTATCTTGCTTTGAATCTTTAGAGAACTTTCTTTTCTTCTTATTGGTGTTGTTTTCACCAATATGATTCACTTTAGGACTTTGAAAAAGATACACAACATCACGTTTTCGAGTTTCCTCCTCTATACGTATATGCCTTAGTAATTTTTCAATTGTGAAGTCCTCGCCAAGGTGTAAAAGTTTCTTCCTATAACCATTCCAAGATGAAGGCAATTTTAAAATAATTGCTCCAACTTGTAATGATTCAGTGATCACCACTTGTAGATCACAAAATCTACTTACAAGGATTTGTAATTCATGAATTTGATTCATGACCGGCATAGTATCATTCATAATAAATTCAAAATATTTCATTATAATAAACTTATCTGTTCCTTGTCGTTCGGTATTGTACTTTTCTTCCAAAGATTTTCAAATCTCCAATGGTGATTGAATTGACATGTAGAGATCATAGAGTCGGTCGGATAAAGTGTTGAGAATATGACCTCGACATGCGAAAGTATCTTCATCACGTTTCTTCTTCAATTGAACGATCTTTTCTTTCTCTTCCGGTGTGACATTTTCAATGGCATTGGCAATTGGTGTAGTCTTTGGATCAATCACATATGCAAGATTGAGAACCGAAAGAAGGAACATCATCTTGTCCTTCCAACGGTTGAAGTTTGTTCCATCAAAGCGATCTAACTTGACAAACTCTTGATTCATGACCTTGAACGTGGTGTTTTGATCTTGTGCCATCTTCAAGTAATATCTCTCTAAAATTGTTGGGTATATTAGTATGAGAAGATGACAAAATCTTATATTTGTGTAGTGGTTTCAAGGCACGATTAGATTGCTTTCTTTAGAGAGATATTTGTCCCCACACTTAGTTGCTATAGGGTTGATGACAATACTCTCCCAGGATACAATGAAACCTAAGAATTTCTTAATTAGTAATAGTAAGAAATTCTCAACTCTCTTGAACAAAGAAAATCACTTAATAGTTAATTAACATGTACACTTAGTACTTGTATGTTTGAAATAGTGGACAAAGACTTATTTATACATATTACACGTAGCAATTATGATTAGTTACATATACAAATGGTTGTGTCTTTTCTATTGCCAATAGATACAATGTTTTGAACATACACAATTCTTAAAGAGTTGATTATATTCCCTTATCATATCAAACACTATTCTTTCTCTTATTATTATTCTCTATACACATACATGTCACTGTCTTATCGCCATTATTATATTACTTTGTTCTTTTTTATTTTTTTCCTTCTTCTTTCACCTTCTCTTAACCCCACTGTAATTATACATCTTTTATATGTTAATCAAATAACCAGTGTCATATGTCAAACAAATGATATTATAGAAGTCAAAATAAATTATGTTTTGTAATATAATTCATTTTAGTTTAATTTAAAAACAAATATTTATGTACTCAAATTTTAAATATAATACTCTGTATAATTAATAATTTAAAAATTAAAAAATAATATTATTCTATGTGAAGTAATTTAAAAAAGAAAAACAATGGATTTAACAAAATTTTAGACTTTTTCAATTGATCATTGACATGTACAAACATATTTAAATAAATTATTGGTAGGTGCAATTTTTTTTGTTGCGTCTTTTCTATGTCAATCAAATAAAAATTTAATTTTAATATCCTATTAGTGTAAAATAGTTTCATGTGCATCTAATTACGCAATACCATCAAAATTAAACTCATCAAATAATTAGAATACAAAATCATTAAATTTTTTGTTATATAATTTATTTAATTAATTTAAAAATAAATATTTATGTAATCAAATTTTAATTATAATATTTTACATAATCAATAATTTAAAAAAATAAAAAAAAATAATATCATTCAATACAAAATAATTTAAAAAAATGAGATTTAACTAAAAGGTAATAATTTGTAATTGTAATGAACGAAGGCGAGAGAAAAAATGGAGACGATACAATCACGATTTTAAAGGAAGGAGAAGGATGACAATAGTAAAAATACAGAGAAGTGTATCTAGCCGTGAGAGAAAAAGCACTACGAATTGAATAATGAGATAAAAAAAAAGTATAACAGAAGAATGAGATCTAACCTGTTGGTGTAAAGTACTCACATAAAGAATATACCCAAAACAAAATGAGAAGACCTATAAAAAATTATTCATCACTGCTAATGATTCTTTTCCTTCTTTCATACATGGCATCGAAAATCAACATTTGGCATCGTCATTATCTAGTTTAAAAAATCACAAAAACTCATCCAAATAATTGTTATATACAAAAGAGCACATCTAGAATGGAGAAGAAAATTAAAAAAAAATTGAAAAAAATAAATTATTGGAATGAAAAATTGAAAGAAGAGGTTACACATTTCTATGGTTATTGAAAATGAGATAGAAGAATATGTGTTGTTGTTAATGGTGGAAGTTTTTTTATTTAAAATAACTGACATATGTATGTATGAAGAACTTCTATCATTAAGGACAATATTAAAACATAAAGTTGGACACCAAAAATTCGATATTATATACTATTATAGATAATATTAATTAATAAATAAATAATAATAATAATAATAATAATAATAATAATAATAAATTGAAAGAAGCCGGAGACTCGCACAAAACACACGCATATAAAATTACAAATCTCTCGTTACTCAAAAATTTGACGTGGAATCAGGTCTTCGAAATTGGACTTCTGGTTTTGGACACCTGATTTCTGTTGGTTACATTACATTTCGTTACGCTCTAATAGGGGGAGAGATAGAGTGGTGTTATAATAATAAGAAGAAGAATGGGGTGTTCATTTTCTGGTTTGACGCACTTTACGATTCCGTTAACGGAGGCGGAGATGTTTGGATCAACGAGAACCGGTTCCGTATCGTCAGGCAGCTCGGTGAAGGTGGCAACGCCTATGTCTTCCTCGTCAAGGACGTTCCCGCCGACAACATCTCCGGCGGTTTCTCCTCCAAGCTCAAACAGTCCTCTCACATTTCCGGTTCGCTCTTTTTCTCTTTTCTCTTCACTTGTCATTGCTTTGAATTGTGCTGTTTCGTTGCTGTTTTCTGAAATCGGCATTGTCTAATAGTATCGATGATGGATCAGATCTGCGTGATCTGTGTGAGTTTCGTCATATTGCGTTATGATGTGCGATTCTTTTTGGATCTTCGAAGTCGTTTTGTTCTCCGATTTTTGTCGGTGCCGTTCGATCTGGTGAAGTTCATTGCTAATTCGAGCTTCCTGCTTCTTGTATCTGTAAAATGCTGCCGCTTCGATTTGGAAGAGAGTTGTGTGTGTGCGCTATTGTTCATTTCTGTAATTTTGAAAGTAGTTGTGGTAAAATGATACTGTTTGTCCCCTTGGTGATTGATACGGATTGTTTTGTATATTTCCTTGCTCATTCAAGGGTTGGAAATAGGGGTTTCTATTGCATTTTGTCAACTCTTAAGTTTGAATCTGATAATCAGGGATGAAGATAGTGCTCTTTCATTGTTGTATACTTGTCTTTTTATAAGATTCTGAATAGGTGGCACACATAATTTGATTCAGCGGAGTGAAATTGATACATTGCTGATGTGTTTTTATGTAGAGGACGGAACATATGCTATGAAAAAGGTCCTCATCAAGAGCAATGAGCAGCTGGAGTTGGTCAGGGAGGAGATCCGTGTTGCATCACTGTTCAACCACCCAAATCTGCACCCGCTTCTCGATCATGCAATCATTTCTGTCAAGGTAAGTAGTTACAGCAGCAGTCAACACCCGTTCCTCTCCGAATCATATCAAAAACATAAATTCATCAAAACAAGAAAATGGTTTGTTTATTCAACCTCCATATTTGTTCTTTAGCTTTGGCTATGTAATTGGATTTATGTCCTGAAGTTGAAAACATGCTATCTGCTGGGTTTGGAATTCAGCAGTTTCCAGATACTATGTATGAAGGCTGTAGAATCCAATGCCTTCTAGGGGATACCTTCTATGGGCACTTGAACTCTGCCTTGACAAAAAAAAGCATTCAGCAGTCAGTATTTGGTGTTTTATTTTAACCAGTTTAAACTGAAAGTAATTCATTTTTCCTATGTGCACTTTGAATGGAAAAAGGATGGGTATCTGGTTTTTCTTGTGGATGCTCAACAAAAATTCTTGAGATATGTGATTGCAAAGGGATTAGAATGAGACTCTCAAAGCTTTTCAATGTAATGGGATAGAGATATGTACCAAGTGAGATCCTGCATATCCTGGCAAAGTTGATTCTAGTCTATTATTCAACCTTTTAAAATTGGATTATTTCGATAAGAATTGCTTCTTGCTTATGGTATTATGTCTTTGAAAACATAATATCACTACTAATGGTGCTATTTTACAAGGACCTTTATCTATTGCTGCTACAAGATCTGGTTTTCCAAACTTGGTTGGAATTATGTATAAATTGTGTGGTATGATGTGGCATTGCTAGTGTAGTTTCTTAATTGTTCTAAGTTGATAAGTGATAATTTCACTACATGGGAATGAAAATCATGTGAATTGCAACTTAATTGTTCCTTCCCTTGTTACAGTTGTTGTGCTTTTATATTTATGTTGAACATGGCCCTTTTGTTGGCAGCCTACTCCACAAAAATCTTGGAACCACGAGGCATACTTGTTATTTCCACTTCGTTTGGATGGAACACTGCTAGATAATACCAAGACAATGCAAGCCAGGAAGGAATCCTTTCCTACCTCTGATGTTCTTCAAATCTTTCAACAGGTAAAAGAACTTTCTTCTGTCATGTAATTGGCTTATTATAACCAGGGATCAGGTATCTCAAGCATTATAGTTGCAATTCAAGATTTTCAGCACATGATACTTTTTTTTTTTTTGGATAAAAACATATGTTACTTGTTTGACATCTATTGTATCCTTTTCTGATTGTCATGAATTTCATATATGTATTTACCTAGTAATTCTTTGGAATAGGTTATTTTCTCTGTTAAGAATCAAATTGAAGGATAAATATGGACATCTCTGGCCTATACTGCTTTTATACTACTTTTACATTTAGAATCTAAGAAGCAACCTTTCTTTTTTAAAATAAAAAAATAAAAAATAAAAATATTTTTTTTTGAAAACAAAGAGCTCAATACAATACAGTGGAGCAATCAAACAAGAGACAAAGTAACAACTTAAAAGTAACACAACAGCCATTAAGAATTTTTCCTGTCATCTCCGGCATAGCTATCAACAACTAGAAGGGTCCACACCTCTCCACTCGTTATAGTTCATGAGAGTCATGTGAGTAATTTCTTCAACACTTTTGCTTGTATTCTGAAATATCCTTCTATTCCTTTCTAACCAGATATTCCAAACGATCGCACGGAAGCATCTTAGTCATTGCTCTCTGTTCTCCATGCTCCTCGGCTCCTCTGTCCAACACAGAAAATGTTCTTTCATTGTGCCTGAAATAGACCATTGTTGGCCAAACATTGATATCCAAGCACTCCACACCTGCCAAGTAAACTCACAGCATAGAAACAAGTGTTGCACATGTTCCACATCTCTATTACATAAAACACAGGCGTTATCTAGCTGGTTAATGATCCCAAGCCGGCTTAAACTGACAAAAGTTTGATTTCTTCTGAAATCCTTTTAGCCCTGACAAATCAACTCAACAGCTTTGTGCAGGACTCGAGCATATGCATGGTTTAGATACTCCATATGCTCATAATGATGTCAAACCTGGTAATGTTCTCATAACACATAGAAAAGGACAACCGCCTCTTGCCATACTCATGGATTTTGGCAGTGCTCGTCCTGCCAGGAAGCACATTGGTTCCAGATCAGAGGCACTCCAGTTGCAGGTGCTTTGTTCAGCCCCCTTTTTTTTTCTCTCTAAATTTTTTTATAAATGAAATTCATGCATTGTGCTAACCGCATATTAGATTTATTGATTTATTGATGCTCTTGCCCCATTTGTAGTTTGTGAGCTTGTATTTCCTAATATTGTAGAAACTAGGCTTATATGCATCAGCAGGCTAGTGTGAGATCATTTTGATTTTGTTACTCCCCATAATAGCTTCTGTTCCATTTGTAAATACTGAATTGCTTATCTACATTCTCATTCGGGTTTTACATGTATGGGAGGATTGTGTTTAAATTTCAGTCATCTGACCTTCTCTTTTCCTATTTTTTGTCTTCCTATGTAGGAATGGGCAGCTGAACACTCTTCTGCCCCTTTCCGAGCTCCGGAGCTGTGGGAATGCCCAAGCCAAGGTGATATAGACGAGAGGACTGACGGATTGCTGTGCGGCCCCGGATAGATGATATTGTTATTCATGTTGATAAGTTGATTGCAAAGTTCTCTGGTTGAGTTACTTTGGGAGAGATTTAAGAGAACAGTTGAGGCATCGTTACACATTGCAGTTGTTAAAATTTCATGTGCCTCCCCTATCTATTGAGATAGATAGAAAATGAATAGTTCCCTGCCTTAGTTTTTATGTGTATCTTTACAATTTTTTTGTGGTAGTCTAGGTAGTCGGGCATTGGGCTTAATTATTATTTCGGTAATTTATACATAATTTTGTCTATTGTAATTTATGAAATGGCCAGTCTCCCTGTAATCTTCTTCAGGATTCATGCGCATAAATGGCATATGGTTTATTTACTTATGCAAATATTTGTATGTTATATTGATAAATTTGTGTTATATACAAAAATTTGTGTCCTATACTTTAAAAGTTTATGTACTATATCAATAACTTTTTGTGCTCTCCTACAAAAACTTGTGTGCTGCAAAAAGCACGAAAGAGGAAAAATAATACACATGTCCGACGTATGTCCACATTTTTTTCCGGTGAACTTCCACTAACTTAATTGGACTTGATTACAAAAAGACTTACATGTAACATCACTCTTGTCATAATCAGAACACAGCAGTGATGTCATAATCAGAACACAGCATAAGAGGGGTGACAATGACAGGTGAGCTCCTTTAATAATAGAGAGGTAATCTTCGGCTTAGTACAACAAAGCAATCGAAGAAGAAGCAAAATAACAAAATAAAAGGCTTATTGTGAGTTAGAGTGATATCTTATGATGAGTATAATATAGTATAATCTAATATTTAAAAAGTGTAACCTATACTAATTGTTTTCCTAATCGCTCTAATACTTTTTTTTTTTGGTTTCCCACGGTATCCCCCAACCCGGCAGGTCAAGGACTAATCCGTCGCGATACTGAGCTCCATTTAAGGGTTTGCCGCTGGCCAATGGGTTGCCGCTCTAATACTTTTAATTAGAGCATAAGTGGCAATACCACAGTAACCAAGAGGTGCCATGCTAAAAATGTATGGCCCAAAAATCCCATGTACATAAAGGAGTAATCCTAGTACTAAAAGTCTAAATCAGGAAGGGTAGGAAGAAAATTACAAGATCATGCACAATGGTAATGCCTGGAGCAAACAAGGAGCTAATGGGCAACGTCCATGATCAAATATATATACTACACAAGAAAAATTTGAGCTGCATTTCAAGGAAAGAAAAGAAAATCCTTATGTAAAATTGGTTATATAAAGACCTACCAATGCTACAAGTGAAGTATGCTACAATCTAGACCAAACGATGAAGCCTAAAATTGTATTTCACAACTACTAAGGGATATGGCATACTCAACTAAGCTTTTTAGCCTTTCTTTCACAAATCGAAAGGGAAGTCATAAAACAATTACTTGTTTATTCAACTAGGAAAATGCTCCAAGCAATGCAATGGAGTGAGTCTAAAGCACAAGTTCTTGAACTTGTCTACTTGCCTAATCAACAAAAGTTGTTGAGTGATAAAACTCTGAACCACATCGGTACAATATGTTGGCCACTCAAACAAGTGAGCACCCCTTCCCCGTAAAATCTTGAATTGCAGAGTTCTTCACCAACTTTACAATGGTTATATTTACTTCTGATGTAGTAATATAATTATCAAGCACTAGATTGAAATCCAAAAGGTTCCAAATATCCGAATAGATAGTAGAAGTTAATTGAAAATGAAAAAAGACATGATAAGTTGCAATGCTACCTTATCTTGGAATCAAATCATGACAACCCACAAGCAAGTAACAACAACTATAAAAGTTACGCGGAAAATTTCGGTTCATAGCGGTGAAATCGTGCTCCCTGGATAGGCGGCCAAACGAAGGCGTGATGCATAAGAGACTGAACCACCTCCTCCGAGGAGTAGGCACTTTTACTATGGACAGTCACTTGCAAGAAATCTCGCTGCATGGGGGAGGCAGGAAGTTGCAATGCATCACTGAGCACGGAGAGTGTGAAAATGGATATGCAGAGTACAGGAATGTGCTGCTCCATTGTATAACCAAAGAGGAGTGCACACAGCTTCCCATGGCCAAGGTCAAGAATCCTGAATCTAATCATATCCGATGCATTCAGCGTGGGTCTTATCCCCTCAAAACACTTATCAAGGTGTTGAAACAATGCGACACGCCCATTCTGGTTAACCATAAAAGCAGTGACCCTTACACAAACCAAATCACCATTCTTAAATCCTTCTGGGAATTCTGGAGGTTTAACATACGTGTGTGAAAGGGCAACACTGTAGTCGTTGTTGAGCCCTGGAACAGACACCGCAAATTGAGGTAAAAGAGTACAATACACCTCGCCCCACGGACGTATTAAGCTGCAAATATTGTTATCACCATCTGGCTTATCCGTCCAAGACTTGGTTACGGGGTCGAACAAAGTCCAATAGGACTGACGGGTTACGAAGGAAGATGTCAACATGATCTTGTCGTGCAGGGCGAACATGTCGCAATAGATAGGATAACTACTTTCGCTCGGCGCAAAAGGAAGATTCGGGTAAAATATTTCCCAATCCTTGGTAGCGGCAGAAAGAATCATCAGTGCAGGTTGATGGTCTTCGAATCTGGAATCCACATAAAAGTAAACATCACCACAGCTGGAGATGTTTGTGACAAATGATGAGTTAAAGGGTACGGATGGCTGATTAAGGGATTCCGTAGGCTTGATTTCTTTCTCCTCAAAATTGAATTCGTAAATTGGAAAGGAATGCCAGCTCCCCCTTGCCCAACTGCGCAACTCGCCCGGCGCCATATAGATCTTGGAGTCGAACTCAAAAGGACACAAATACTCTACTGGTAGTTTCAAATTGAAATAGAACTTTAGTGGAGATAAACAAGTCCAGTCCTTCACCTCTTCTTGTTTCTCCAGATTGCTTAACTTGATCACGAACATGTCTTCCGTTGTCATAAAGCAAAGGTACGATCCATCCATCTCTTTCCGCTCTACTTTCCTTCTTTTCCGTTCCGCACCCAATTCCGCCATCTCTCTCAGATCGAACAACGAGATCCCCCCACCGAATGACCGATGCAGCAAAGGGTAAAATGAGTGTTACCAAGAAAAAGGGCCTATTTATAAATGTATAACTATTAGTGAAGAATTTAGGTATAATTTTGGGAAATAACATGGGAGTCATAGATATTGTTGGAGCTGTTTATGAACCGGGCTACATGGGGCATTAATTAGACGGGAATTCGATTTTAAAAAGATGTTGGCTGTTGTGATAAGAATGGGATGTGATGCCATTCCTACGAGGAGCTTATTTCTTTAAGGAAGAATAATATTAAGGCAAATTCTTTGGTACAGACGAAGGGGACAAATCTATATGTGTATGTTGGAAGAGTGTTTAATGGACAAGTGTCCTTTGAAGGAATTAGGGGTGTACAGATCCGGCCCGCCCGAAGGTCCAGCCCGATCCCGAACACTTTTGGGGCTAATTTGGTGTGATTTCATCGGGTTTAGGGTCGGGTAAGGGTCTCAAAAATAGACTCAGTCATTATTTCGGGTCGGGTCTGGGCCATAGCTCGGGTCACCCGAAGTCGGCCCGGTGACCCGGTCATCATACACAATTAATATTTTGTGTTATTAGTCATTATAAGACTATAAGTTAATGTTTTATGTTTAGAATGCATAAGACTTTAGACTAATGCATAATATTGTGTTATTTGTATTGATTTAAATATTTGGTATTATTAGACAATATTAGTATTGATTGTGGTTATACTTTAGTATTGATTGTGGTTAAATGGTTATGCTTTAGTTTTGAAGAAGGGTTGGTTCTTGTTATATTTTTCTAAGTGAATTTTACCATGTTAAATAATGGTTGGAGTCTTGAAAATTTGGATATTTTTACATGTTAGCTTACAAGAAGGTATCAACGTAATGTGATGTTAACGGCCCGGTTTTCACCCGGTACAATGGTGGCCCGAAAGTATATTGGTTTCATCGGGTCTAGGGTCGGGTTCGGGTCTAATAAATAGACCCGGTGTATATTTCGGGCCGGGTCTGGGTCACATCAAACCCGGCTTCACCCGGCCCATGTGCACTCCTAGAAGGAATAAACCTCTGTGGCTATTAGATGGTACAGAACCCGCACTCCGGCAGCCCTACCTTTTTTGTGTCGTCATATAAAATTAGAGTAATTCTCCACATACAAGTTATTTTCCATACAAGTCATACAAGTCATTTATAACACACGCCGTTTCACGTTTTTTTGGTGCCTCTTTTTTCTTTTTCTTTATCCGTGCTTTCTCTTCGTCTTCCTCTTCTTCTTCTTCTTCTTCTTTTTCTTTTTCTGTGTCTCTTTTTCTTCTCTTCTTCCCTCTTTTTTTATTGAAATTTCTTCTCTTCTTTTCGTTTTCTCTTTCTCCTTCATCAAAATCACCAGAAAAACGAAGAAACATTATTCAAGGTACGTTCCTTGCCTTCTCTTTCTCCTTCTTCTTCTTCTTGCTGCACGTTCTTCTTCATCTTCCTGTTCTTCTTCTTCATTTACGTGCTTTTCTCTTTGTTTTCTTTCTTCGTTATTCTCGATTTCCATTGTTTTTTTACATCAAGCTCTGAAATCGTTTTTGAAGAAGAAGAAGCAGCAGAAGATGAGGAGGAAAAAGAGAAAGAGTTCTGAATTATGCATAAGGTGTACTTCAACGAATTTTGGGTGTATTTCTTAAATTCTTTGGGTGTATTTTTGTAATCCTTTGGGTGTATTGATTTCAAGAAGAAATATACTGTCTCTCCCTATATTGGGTGTATTTCTTAAATCCTTTGGGTGTATTTCTGTAATCCTTTGGGTGTATTTCTTAATCGTTTGGTTTATTTCTGTAACTGTTTGGGTTTATTTCTGTAATCCTTTGGATGTATTTCTGTAATCGTTCGGGTGTATTTTTGTAATCGTTCGGGTGTATTTCTGAAGTTCCATCATCTTCAAAACAATTTCAAAACTTGATTTCAGAAACCATGAAAATCGAAAAAAACAGAAGGAGATCGAAGGCAAAGAGAGAACGCTTTTCCATACAAATCATACAAGTTATTTATATTCATGCGCGTGTTAGGCCCAACTTCTGCTTCTTTTTCTTTTGCTTCTTCTTCTTCTTCTGCTTCTTCTTCTTCTTCTGCTGCTTCTTCTTCTGTAACGCGCGTGTTAGGCCCAACTTGTAAGACTTGTAAACAAAAATGACTTGTATGTGTAGCACTCCTC
>NC_029785.2:120675301-120686238 GCF_000816755.2 Arachis ipaensis | reverse complement strand
ACGTTATCAGCACGAGACTCTGATCAAATTTTTTAGGAAGACTCAGGTAACAAATTTTCATTATGTCGAAACTCTCTCATCTTGAATTCAATACTCTTGATATATCTGGAAACAATTATTTATCATGAATACTAGATGCTGAAATTCATCTTGATTCAATGGATCTTGGAGATACCATTAAGGCTGAAAATAATGCATCACAGAAGGATAAAGCCAAAGCCATGATTTTTCTTTGTCGTCATCTTGATGAGGGATTGAAAAATGAATATCTCACATTAAAAGATCCTGCAGATCTTTGGAAAGACCTTGAAGAAAGGTACAATCATAAAAAAACGGTGATACTTCCTCAAGCTCGATATGAATGGACGTACTTGCGTCTACAAGATTTTAAATCTATAAATGAATATAATTCTGCAATGTTTCGAATCACTTCACGAATGAAATTATGTGGGGAAAAGATAACTGATCATGATATGTTGGAGAAAACTTTCTCAACCTTCCATGCCTCGAATGTGCTCCTACAGCAGCAGTATCGAGAAAAAGGGTTTAAAAAATATTCTGAGTTAATTTCTTGCCTTCTTGTTGCTGAACGCAATAATGAGTTGCTCTTGAAAAATTATGAAGCGCGCCCAGCTGGCACCGCCTCATTTCCTGAAGTAAATGCGGCAAATCATTACCCCAGAAGAGGTAAATAGCAAGGTTTTAATAGCAAGAAAAATTATAGAAGGAAAAGGAATTATATTCAAAAGAGAGGATCTCACCAGAAGTGGGATAAAGAAAGAAATATCGGGCAGAATAAATCAACAGAGGATAAGTGTTTCCGTTGTGGTGGAAAGGGCCATTGGTCACGTACCTGTCGTACCCCAAGGCACCTAGTCGATCTTTACCAGGCATCTTTGAAAAAGGACGACAAAGGAAAAGAGTCGAATTTCGTTTCAAATGATGTTGAAAATTCCACCACTCATTATGATGTATCTGATTTCTTTGAGGATCCTGAAGGAAATATTGGTCATTTGATCAATGATGGAATTGTTTAATGTGTGAGATTGTTAAGCATTCATGTAGATAAATAATGTAAAGAACTTATTGTTAAGTTTTATTTTCTATGTATTTAGGTTTCAAATATGATGTATATAAATAATGAAATATTAATGTTTATGAATTTTGAAATCATTAAATATGTCAAGTTTTAAAATAAAATTTTAGTATATGACATTATTTTTATGTACAGTATTTCTTAGAAAAATAATTCCGATCAAGTATTCAATTTAACTGTGCATACTACTCATTTTATTATTATTTGTCTTTGAAGAGAATGGCAAGGATATGTAATGAAGATGTATGCCTTGCGGATAGTGCAAGTTCGCACACCATTCTCAAAAGTGATATATATTTTACCCATCTTGTGCCAAAAGAAGAATGTGTTAATACTATTATTGGCTCAGGCAATGTGATTGAAGGCTCCGGAAGAGCTATAATTTTGTTTCCCGGAGGAACAAAATTCATAATAAATAATGCACTATTATTTACCAAGTCTCAAAGAAACTTGTTGAGCTTTAAAGATATTTACCGAAATGGATATCATATTGAGACTATGAATGAGGGAAGTCATGAGTATTTATGTATCACAACTCATGATTTAAATAAAAAGGTTATATTAGAAAAATTACCCTCACTTTCATCTGGGTTATATTATACCAAGATTAGTGCAATTGAATCACATGCCACTGTAAACCAGAAGTTTACTAGCCCAAATGAATTCATAACTTGGCACGACCAATTGGGTCATCCGGGAACAACCATGATGAGGAGAATTATTGAAAACTCTCATGGACATTCACTAAAGAACCAGAAGATTCTTAAAACTAGTGAATTTTGTTGTGCTGCATGTTCTCAGGGAAAGTTAATTTTAAGGCCATCACCAGTAAAGGTTGGATTTGAGTTCCCTGAATTTCTAGAATGGATTCAAGGTGATATATGTGGACCCATTCATCCACCATGTGGATCTTTTAGATATTTTATGGTCCTAATAGACGCATCTTCGAGATGGTCACATGTGTACTTATTATCTTCTCGCAACCTGGCGTTTGCGAGATTATTGGCTCAAATTATTTGATTAAAAGCACAATTTCCAGAAAATCCAATCAAAGCAATTCGTCTTGATAATGCTGGTGAATTTACTTCCCAAGCATTTGATGCATATTGTATGGCTAATGGAATAAGTGTTGAACATCTAGTAGCTTATGTTCACACACAAAATGGGTTAGCAGAATTGCTTATTAAACGCCTCCAATTAATTGCTAGACCCTTGCTTATGAGAACAAGTCTCCCAACCTTGGTTTGGGGGCGTGCTATTTTACATGCCGGAACACTTATTCGTTTGAGGCCAACAAGTTACCATCAGTTCTCTCCTATGCAATTAGCTTTTGGCCAGCAGCCAAATGTTTCCCATTTAAGAATATTTGGGTGTGCGATATATGTTCCCATTGCACCACCTAATCGCACCAAAATGGGACCCCAAAGAAAATTGGGGATATATGTTGGATATGATTCTCCCTCTATAGTGAGGTATCTTGAGATACAAAATGGAGATGTATTTAAAGCCCGGTTTGCGGATTGTCATTTTGATGAATCAAAATTTCCAACATTAGGGGGAGAGAATAAGCTTCCTGAAAAGGAACTTAATTGGAATTCATCATCCTTGATGCATTTAGATCCTCGATCAGGACAATGTGAACTAGAAGTTCAAAAGATTAGACATTTGCAAAGAATAGCAAATGAATTGCCTGATGCATTTTCTGATACAAAGAGGATAACTAAATCTTATATACCAGCAGAAAATGCTCCAATTTGAATTGATGTCCCAGCAGGACAAGTAGCCACCGAAGCAAATTCACGCCAGAAGCGTGGCAGGCCTGTCGGTTTCAAAGACAAAAATCCTCGAAAAAGAAAAGAGGTAAATACGATTTCTTTTGAAAAAGACATAGTAAAGACACCTGCAGTTGTCCAAAATTCTGATATAACGCCAGAAGACGTTCAGGTACCTGAAAATTATGAAAATGACGAGATCTCGATAAATTATGTCTTTACAGGAGAGAAATGGGACCAAAATAAGGCAATTGTCAATGAAATATTTGCGTATAATGTGGCATTGAATATCATGCATGAAAGTAAGGATCTTGAGCCAAGATCAGTCGAAGAATGTCGACAAAGGAATGATTGGCCAAAATGGGAAGAAGCCATGAAGGCTGAATTAGACTCACTTGCAAAACGTGAAGTCTTTGGACCTGTAGTCCGTACACCTGCAGATGTAAAACCTGTTGGATACCGATGGGTATTTGTGAGAAAACGAAATGAGAAAAATGAAGTTGTGCGCTACAAAGCCTGACTTGTGGCACAAGGTTTTTCACAAAGGCCCGGTATAGATTATGAAGAAACGTATTCCCCTGTAGTGGATGCGATAACATTGCATTATTTGGTCAGTTTATCTGCATATCATAAACTGCATATGCATTTAATGGATGTGGTAACAGCCTACTTATACGGCTCATTAGATCGGGATATCTAAATGAAAGTCCCTGAAGGACTAAAGATATCTAAACCGTCCAATGAATATTCGCAAGGGTTATACTCAGTCAAATTGCAAAGATCTTTATATGGTCTGAAGCAATATGGACGAATGTGGTATAATCGTCTTACTAAGTATATGGATTCAAGAATGATGATATCTGTCCATGTGTTTTCATAAAAAAATCTGCATCTGGATTCATTATAATTGCTGTGTACGTTGATGATTTAAATATCATTGGGACTCCTGAAGAGATTCCAACAATTATAAAAACTCTAAAAGAAGAGTTTGAGATGAAAGATCTTGGAAGGACTAAATTTTGTCTCGGCCTGTAGATCGAGCATATATAAAATGGGATTGATGAGCGGATAATTTATACGCTTTTTGGCATTGTTTTTACATAGTTTTTAGTATGATTTGATTAGTTTTTAATATATTTTTATTAGTTTTTAAATAAAAATCACATTTCTGGACTTTACTATGAGTTTGTGTATTTTTCTGTGATTTCAAGTAATTTCTGGCTGAAATTGAGGGACTTGAGCAAAAATCTGATTCAGAGGCTGAAGAAGGACTGCAAATGCTATTGGATTCTGACCTCCCTGCACTCAAAGTGGATTTTCTGGAGCTACAGAAGTCCAAATGACGCGTTCTCAATTGCGTTGGAAAGTAGATATCCAGGGCTTTCTAGAAATATATAATATTCCATACTTTTCTCGAGTTTAGATGATGCAAACTGGCGTTCAACGCCAGCCTTCTGCCCTATTCTGGAGTTAAACGCCAGAAACAGGTTGCAAAGCAGAGTTAAACGCCAGAAATAGGTTACAAAATGGCGTTTAACTCCAAGAAAGACCTCTGCACGTGAAAGCTTCAATGCTCATCCCAAGCATACACCAAGTGGGCCCGGAAGTGGATTTCTGCATCATTTACTCATTTCTGTAACCCTAGTAACTAGTTTAGTATAAATAGAACTTTTTACTATCATGTTAGGCGTCTGATGTTTGATGAGTCTTATGCTATCTTAGACCTTTATGGGAGCTAGCCTCACGGCCATGCCTGGACCATGTTCTTATGTATTTTCAACGGTAGAGTTTCTACACACCATAGATTAAGGTGTGGAGCTCTGCTGTTCCTCATGAATTAATGCAAAGTACTATTATTTTTTATTCAATTCAAGCCTATTTCTTCTCTAAGATATCCATTCTCACAGAAGAACATGATGAATGTGATGATTATGTGACGCTCATCACCATTCTCACCTATGAACGCGTGCCTGACAACCACTTCCGTTCTACATGCAAACAAGCTTGAATGTGTATCTCTTAGCCTCCTAATCGTGAGATCAGAGTCGTCGTGGTATAGGCTAGAATTATTGGCGGCCATTATTGAGATCCGGAAAGTCTAAACCTTGTCTGTGGTATTCTGAGTAGGATCTGGGAAGGGATGGCTGTGACGAGCTTCAAACTCGCGAGTGATGGGCATAGTGACAGACGCAAAAGGATTATTGAATCCTATTCCAGTATGATCGAGAATCGACAGATGATTAGCCGTGCGGTGACAGCGCATTTTGGACCAGTTTCACTGAGAGCACGGGATATAGCCATTGACGACGATGATGCCCTACATACAGCTTGCCATGGAAGGGAATATGAAGGATTGAATGAAAGCAGTATGAAAGCAGAGATTCAGAAGGAATTAAGCATCTCCATACACTTATCTGAAATTCTCACCAATGAATTACATAAGTATTTCTATCCTATTTTATATTTTAAATTATATTTTAATTATCAAATCTCCATGACAAATTGAATCTGCCTGACTGAGATTTACAAGGTGACCATAGCTTGCTTCAAGCCGACAATCTCCGTGGGATCGACCTTACTCACGTAAGGTTTATTACTTGGACGACCCAGTGCTCTTGCTGGTTAGTTGTGCGAAGTTGTGACAAAGAACTAAGATTATGAACGAGCATATTAAGTTTTTAGCGCCGTTACCAAGGAATGAACTATCACGATTTCGTGCACCAAGTTTTTGGTGCCGTTGCCGGGGATTGTTCGAGTTTGGACAACTGACGGTTCATCTTGTTACTCAGATTAGGTAATTTTATTTTAATTTTAAGTTTTTATTTTTATTCTTTTTATTTTTTAAAAATTTTCAAAAAATTTTTAAAAATAAATTTTTCTATGGCTTCAGAATTTTTAAGAATGAATTCTAGAGTTTCATGATGATCTGTTGAAATCTGGCTGGTTGTGAAGCCATGTCTAATCTTCTAGACCGAGGTTTCAACTCATCATCACAAGAGCTTTTTGATTCTCATCAATTCAGCTGTTGTATGCCTGATTTGTATCTTAAAGCTTGGCTGGCCATTGGCCATGTCTAGTGTTTTGGACTGGAGCTTTTAATGAAAGCTTGGCTGGCTAGTAAGCCATGTCTAATTCTTGGACCGGAGTTTTAGACTTACATTGCATGATTCCTGGAATTCTCATTAAAAATTTTGAAATCCTTATTTTTCTTCTTCCAATAAATTTTCGAAAAAAAAAATTTAATAAAATCATAAAACCAAAAATAATTTTGTGTTTCTTGTTTGAGTCTATTGTCAATTTATAAGTTTGGTGTCAATTGCATGTTTATCTCTTTCTTGCATTTTTCGAAAATTCATGCATTGCATTCTTCATGATCTTCAAGTTGTTCTTGATGAATCCTCTTGTTTGATCTTCATATTTTCTTGTTGTGTGTTGCATCTTGTTTTTCATATGCATTCTTGCATTCATAGTGTCTAAAAATTAAAAATTTCTAAGTTTGGTGTCTTGCACGTTTTTCTTTTCTTAAAAATTGTCAAAAATAAGTCTTGATGTTCATCTTGATCTTCAAAGTATTATTGGTGTTCATCTTGACATTCATAGTGTTTTTGCATGCATCATTTGTTTTGATCCAAAATTTTCATGCATTGAGTCTTTTTTATGTTTTTCTCTTTCTTCATAAAAAATTCAAAAATAAAAAATATCTTTCCCTTTTCTTCTTCTCATAAATTTTCGAAAATGTGGTTTGATTTAGTCAAAAAGTTTTTAAATTTAATTGTTTCTTATGAGTCAAATCAAATTTTTAATTTAAAAATTCTATCCTTTTCAAAAATCAAATCTTTTTCACTTTTTCTTTCATAATTTCAAAATTTTCAAAATTTATTTTCAAAATCTTTTTCTTATTTCTATTTCATATTTTCAAAATTAATGCTAACAATTAATGTGATTGATTCAAAAAATTTAAATTTGTTACTTGCCTAATAAGAAAGGTTCAATCTTTAAATTTTAAAATCATATCTTTTTGTTTCTGTTAGTCAAGTAATCAACTTTAATATTCAAAATCAAATCTTTTTAAATTTCTTTTTCAAATCTTTTTTCAAATTAAATGTCAATCACATATTTTTCAAAATCAATTTCAAAATCTTTTCTAACCTCTTATCTTTTTAAAATTGATTTTCAAATCTTTTTCAAACTAATCCTATCTTTTTGTTTGATTCTTATCCTTTTTCAAAACTACCTAACTAATTTTCTCTCTCTAATTTTCGAAAATCACCTTCCTCTTTTTCAAAATTCTTTTTTAATTAACTATTTGTTTTAAATTTTAATTTGATTTAATTTTATTTTTCTTTTTAAATTTTTGAATTTTAACTTTAATTTCAAATTAAAAACAAAAATATTTTTATTTTAATTTATTTAATTTTCGAAATTCTCTCCCCCTCATCTCTTTCTAATTATTTTATTTATTTACTAACACTTTTCTTCATATAAAAATTCGAACCCTCTCTTCCTCTTGGTGTTCAAATTTCTCTTCTTCTATTCTTTTCTTCTTCTATTCACATAAAGGAATCTCTATACTGTGACATAGAGGATTCCTCTTCTTTTCTGTCCTCTTCTTTTTTCACATGAGTAGGAGCAAGGATAAGAACATTCTTGTTGAAGCTTGTTCATACCCTGGGTCGAGTTACCCGACCCGGGATGATTGGCGACAAAGCGACCGACCTCTTTAGGTCAGACTACCCGACCTCTTCTAAAAGAACTCGGCCAAATCGACAGGAAAGCCCAATAAAGAGCCCAAATAGAGGAACGCGACCCAAATCCAAAGGCAATCCCAGCCTATAGAGATAAAGGCGGTTCCCTTGAAAATAAGCTGACTTCATCCAAAACAGGATAAGATAAGATAAGATAACTAACTTATCTTATCAGAAAAGTCAGCCCCCACTACTATAAATACACTGGAGCACCCAGGTATAACTCATACTCTGATTCTACATAACACCTGTTTAATACCCATGCTAACTTAAACATCGGAGTCTCTTGCAGGTACCCCCCACCCTTCGGTGACAGAGGATCAGCAGCACGTCCAAGTCCAAACAAGTCGAACGTACCAGCTCCGGCCTCCATTCACCAGCCGGACACGTCGGTTCCGACCATCACTGAGGATCTCGTCTGAGATCGACCTACAGTTTCAGGTAACCCTCGGAACATTGGCGCCGTTGCCGGGGACCTGGAAGTCATCCTAACACCATGGCGGACAACCATGACAACGATCATGATTCAGATCTAGAAAACAGAACGCCGCACAAAAACGCGGACACCCCACTAAAAGACACCTCGGAATCCAACGGAGACAAAAATCCAGCAAACCTGGGGGCGATAGAAGTACTTTAAGATCGCTTGAAGCAACTTGAAAAAGAAACCCAACAACAACGAGAAATCGGGAAAGATCTACAAAGAGAAATACGACGACATCGAGAATTGGAAGAAAAATTACAGCGAATGGAAGCCAATCTCAAATCAAAGGCCCCTCGGATCACTCCTGAGGAAAGCTCACGTAAAGAACAGGATCCATTCACCGGAGAGATCATGAAAACCAAAATCCCAAAGGACTTCAAACTCCCATATATGACTTTATATGATGGCACCACAGATCCCAACCACCATCTCAGCAATTTCAGAAGCAGAATGTACCTTACTGACGCCTCAGATGCTGTTTGCTGCAAAGCTTTCCCAACAACTCTCACAAAGACAGCAATCCGATGGTTCGACAACTTACCTCCAAAGTCCATCCCAAACTTTGACGACCTGGCCAAAAAGTTCCTGGTCAGATTCTCCATCCAGAAAGAAAAAGCCAAGCACGCTCCCAGTCTACTGGGGATCAAGCAAGGAGATCGGGAGAGCCTCCGCAACTACATGAAAAGATTCAACAAAACATGCATGGACATACAAAGCTTACCAACAGTGGCCGCCATCATGGGACTCATCAATGGCCTACGAGAGGGGCCATTTAGCCAATCTATATCAAAGAAGTACCCTACCTCATTAGACGAAGTACAGGAGCGGGCAGAAAAATACATCAACACGGAAGAAAACGCTCGATTAGGAGAAACCTCAAAATCTGGGAACCCCTACCGAGATAAAGACAAAAAGAAAGAAGACCGACAAGGGGAGAAAATTAAAAAATACCATAATTATACTCCCCTCAGAGCATCCCTAGTCGAAATATACAAAGAGGTCTGCCATACAGAAAAGATTCCCCCAGCACGGCCCCTCAAAGGAAAAAGAGGAGGAGGAAATCGGAAGGAATATTGTGAATATCATCGGGTCAGAGGACACGCCACCAACGAATGCTTTGACTTGAAAAATATCATAGAAAAATTGGTGAGGGAAGGAAAATTAGATCGATTCCTGGCCACCCGAGATGATGATCAAAGAAAAAGACGAAGGGATGAAGATACCGAACGAGCAGAACGATCACCTCGGACACCAGAAAGACACGTCCACATGATACATGGCAGATTCGCAGCAGGAGGGATCTCCAAATCTTCCCGCAAAAGGTATCTCAAAGAAGTATGTCATGTCGAAGGAGAGGAGGAAGCACTCAACATCCCAGCGATAACATTCACTAAGGAGGACGCGTCCGGCATCATCACAGGACACGACGATCCCATGGTCATCACCATCATATTGGCAAACGCCAACCTACACCGCACCTTAATAGACCAAGGGAGTTTTGCCGACATATTATTCAAGACAGCCTTTGATAAACTCGGCTTAGAAGAAAAAGAACTTAAGGCATATCCAAACAGTCTGTTCGGGTTAGGAGATACCCCGGTTCGACCACTAGGATATATATCACTACATACAACCTTCGGAAAAGGAGACCAATCCAGGACCCTCAAAATAGAATACATCGTAGTCAATGTAAGTTCAGCTTGAAATGCTCTCATAGGTCGGACAACACTCAACCAACTCGGCGCAATAGTCTCGACCCCACACCTATGAATGAAGTTCCCAACGCCAAAAGGGATAGCCACGATAAAAGTTGACCAAAAGATGGCACGTCGCTGTTATAACGAAAGCCTAAACCTCAGAGGCAAAGGAAAAGAGTTCCACGCAATCGAGTTGGGCAGAGTTCAACGACGAGAAGATCTTCGCCCCCAACCAGAAGGTGAGATAGAAAAAATTCAGATCGGGGACACCTCGGAAAAAATAACTAATATCGGCACAATCCTCAAAGGAGGATTAAAAGAATTGCTAATACAATTCTTACGAGATAATGTCGATCTCTTCGCATGGAAAGCCGCGGACATGCCAGGCATAGACCCTAAGCTAATGTGCCACAAGTTGGCGGTCTATCCAGGATCTCGACCGGTGCAGCAGAGATGAAGAAAGCTTGGGCCAGAGCGATCCCAGGCTGTGGAAGAGCAAGTACAAGCACTGCTGGAAGCCGGATTTATAAGAGAAGTCAAGTACCCACTATGGCTAGCTGGTGCACGAAATTGTGATGTCCAGGCTCAAACGATCCCTGGCAACGTGAGCAACTTGGTACGCGTAATCGTGATTACACTTTGATGTTGTAAAATTCATGGCTCTTTCCTTCCCTGGCAATGGCACCAAGAACATGGTGCCAATACCATGGTTCACAACTTCGATACAACTAACCAGCAAGTGCACTGGGTCGTCCAAGTAATACCTTACGTGAGTAAGGGTCGAATCTCACGGAGATTGTTGGTATGAAGCAAGTTATAGTCACCTTGTAAATCTCAGTCAGGCAGATATAAAGTGATAATGGTGTTTTCGAATAATAATTAATAGAATAGGGATAGAAATACTTATGTAATTCATTGGTGAGAATTTCAGATAAGCGAATGAAGATGCTTTCGTTCCTCTGAACCTCTGCTTTCCTGCTATCTTTATCCAATCAGTCTTACTCCTTTCCATGGCTGGCTTTATGCAAGGGCATCACCGTTGTCAGTGGCTACATCCCCTCCTCTCAGTGAAAAATATGCTCACATGCTCTGTCACAGCATGACTAATCATCTTTCGGTTCTCGATCATGCTGGAATAGGATT
>NC_029785.2:120661282-120675247 GCF_000816755.2 Arachis ipaensis | reverse complement strand
TAGCTACTAGGGTTTACATGAGTAAGTAATTGATGCATAAATCCACTTCCTGGGCCCACTTGGTGTGTGTTTGGGCTGAGCCTGAGTGTTGCACGTGTAGAGGTCTTTCTTGGAGTTGGACGCCAGCTTTTGTGCCAGTTTGGGCGTTCAACTCTGGTTTTGGCTCCTTTTCTGGCGCTGGACGCCAGATTTGGGTAGAAATCTGGCGTTGAACGCCAGTTTACGTCGTCTATTCTTGGCCAAAGTATGGACTATTATATGTTGCTGGAAAGCCCTGGATGTCTACTTTTCAACGCAATTGGAAGCGCGCCATTTTGAGTTCTGTAGCTCCAGAAAATCCACTTTGAGTGCAGGGAGGTCAGAATCCAACAGCATCAGCAGTCCTTCTTCAACCTCTGAATCTGATTTTTGCTCAAGTCCCTCAATTTCAGCCAGAAAATACCTGAAATCACAGAAAAACACACAAACTCATAGTAAAGTCCAGAAATGTGAATTTAACATAAAAACTAATGAAAACATCCCTAAAAGAAGTACAAATGTCAAGCCATACTCAACATGAAGACCCCAAAATTCAATACAAGATAAACCCTAAAAATGGGGTTTATCAATCCTTCCTCAATTTCTACTGGAATCATTGCCTCTATTCCGTATGCTAACCGGAAGGGGGATTCTTTCGTGGTGGAGTGTGGCGTCGTTCGATATGCCCATAGGACCTGTGGAAGCTCTTCTGCCCAAGCTCCCTTTGCATCTTGTAATCTTCGTTTTAATCCGGCCAATATGACTTTGTTGGCAGCTTCGGCCTGTCCATTGGCTTGTGGATGTTCCACGGAGGTGTACTGATGCTTTATATTTAAGTCGGCTACTAGTCTTCTGAAGCCTGCATCTGTGAATTGAGTGCCATTGTCTGTGGTTATTGAATATGGAACCCCGAACCTTGTGACGAGGTTTCTATATAGGAATTTCCGGCTTCTTTGAGCGGTGGCATTGGCTAGGGGCTCTGCCTCGATCCACTTTGTGAAATAGTCTACCCCTACTATGAGAAATTTAACTTGTCCAGACCCCTGGGGGAAGGGGCCAAGAAGGTTGAGCCCCCACCTTGTAAACGGCCAAGGCGAAGTTACGCTGATGAGCTCTTCTGGCGGGGCGAGGTGAAAGTTGGCATGTTTCTGACATGGTGGGCATGTCTTTACAAATTCTGTAGCTTCTTTCTGTAGAGTTGGCCAATAAAACCCCGCCCGGAGTACTTTTTTGGCGAGAGCTCGTGCTCCGAGATGATTGCCACAAATGCCGCCGTGTACTTCTTCTAACACTTCCTTTGTGTGGGAGGTCGGTACGCATCTCAGTAATGGTACTGAGATCCCTCTTTTGTACAGGATGTTGTTTATAATGGTGTAGTACTGTGCCTCCTTTTTTAGCCTCTTTGCCTCCTTTTCTTCTGTGGGGAGTGTTCCTGCTCTGAGGTAGTTGATTATGGGAGTCATCCATCCTTGGTCCTGGCTTGTTATGGCTAGGACTTTTTCCTCTTCCGAGATTGACGGGTTCTGTAACATTTCCTGGATGAGGCTTCTATTGTTGTCCCCTGGTTTGGTGCTGGCTAGTTTCGAGAGTGCGTCAGCTCGGGCATTTTGTTCTCGGGGTATGTGGTATATCTTATATTCCCCGATTTGTCCGAGCTATTGTTTGGTCTTATCCAAATACCTTTTCATGGTGGGATCTTTGACTTGGTAGCTCCCTGTTATTTGTGATGTGACAACTTGCGAATCGCTGTAGATGTTGAGTTTTTGAGCTCCAACCTCTTCAGCCAGCTTCAAACCAGCTAGCAGTGCTTCATATTCTGCCTGGTTATTTGAAGCCGGGAACCAGAACTTGAGGGAGAGCTCAACTTGGGTTCCCTGGTTGCTTTCTATTATCACTCCTGCGCCGCTTCCAGTTTTATTTGAAGAACCGTCCACATAGAGATTCCACTCTGTGAGGGTTTCCAGGGCATCTGTGAATTCTGCGATAAAGTCGGCCAGATATTGTGACTTAATGGCCGTCCGAGCTTCATATTGGAGGTCGAACTCTGACAGCTCGACTACCCACTGTAGAATTCTACCTGCTAAATCTGTTTTCTGCAATATTCCTTTCAAGGGCTGGTTAGTGCGAACTTTGATGCTGTGGGCCTGGAAGTAAGGGCGGAGTCGTCTAGATGTTATAAGAGTATATGCAAATTTTTCTATTTTCTGATAGTTCAGCTCGGATCCCTGTAGTGCTTTACTAATGAAGTAGACGGGTTGTTGTCCATTTTCGTCTTCTCTGACTAGTGCTGACGCTACTGCCCGGCTTCCTACTGTGAGATATAATATGAGTGGTTCTCCTTTTCGTGGTCGGGAGAGGATAGGTGGCTGTCCTAAGAACTTTTTAAAGTCTTGGAAGGCTTGCTCACATTCTGTCGTCCATTCGAACTGCCTTCCCTTTCTTAAAGTAGCATAAAAGGGGAGAGATCTTATCGCAGCTTCTGCTAAGAATCGGGATAGGGCGGCCAATCTCCCGTTGAGTTGCTGTACTTCTTTGACACAGGTTGGGCTCTTCATGTTGAGTATGGCCTGACATTTGTCTGGATTTGCTTCAATTCCTCTTTGTGTGAGCATGAAACCTAAGAATTTGCCTGCTTCTACTACAAAGGTGCATTTCGCGGGATTGAGTCACATGTCATGCTTCCTTATGGTGTCGAATACTTGGGCCAGGTCGGACAATAATGTCTCTTCACTTTGTGTTTTTATTAGCATGTCGTCCACGTAGACTTCCATGATCTTTCCGATGTGATCCGAGAAGACTTTATTCATTAGCCTTTGATAAGTAGCTCCTGCGTTCTTGAGACCGAAAGGCATCACAATGTAGCAGTAGTTTGCTTTCGGTGTTAGGAACGAGGTCTTTTCTTGATCTGGTGGATACATGGGGATCTGGTTGTATCCCGAGTATGCATCCATAAATGAGAGATATTTATATCCGGAGGAAGCGTCTACCAGAGCGTCGATATTTGGGAGTGGGTAAGGATCTTTTGGACAAGCCTTGTTGAGATCGGTGTAATCGGTGCACATTCGCCACTTTCCATTTGATTTTTTCACCAAGACAACATTGGCTAGCCATAGTGGATATTTGACTTCTCTTATGAATCCTGCTTCCAGTAGTGCCTGTACTTGTTCTTCCACAGCCTGGGATTGCTCTGGCCCAAGTTTTCTTCGTCTCTGCTGTACCAGCCGAGATCCTGGATAGACCGCCAACTTATGACACATCAGCTTAGGGTCTATGCCTGGCATATCTGCGGCTTTCCATGCGAAGAGATCGATGTTATCTCGCAAGAATTGTATTAGTAATTCCTTTGAATCTCCTTTTAGGATTGTGCCGATATTAGTTATTTTTTCCGAGGTGTCCCCGATCTAAATTTTTTCTATCTCACCCTCTGGCTGGGGACGAAGTTCTTCTCATCGTTGAACTCTGCCCAGCTCGATTGTGTGGAACTCTTCTCCTTTGCCTCTGAGGTTTAGGCTTTCGTTGTAACAGCGACGTGCCATTTTTTGATCTACTTTTATCGTGGCTATCCCTTTTGGTGTTGGGAAATTCAGACACAGGTGTGGGGTCGAGACTATCGCGCCGAGTTGGTTGAGTGTTGTCCGACCTATGAGAGCATTGTAAGCTGAACTTACGTTGACCACGATGTAGTCTATTTTGAGGGTCCTGAATTGGTTCCCTTTTCCGAAGGTTGTATGTAGTGGTATGTATCCTAGTGGTCGAACCGGGGTGTCTCTTAGTCCAAACAGACTGTTTGGATATGCTTGAAGTTCTTTTTCTTCTAAGCCGAGTTTATCAAAGGCTGTTTTGAATAGGATGTCGGCAGAACTCCCTTGGTCTATTAAGGTGCGGTGTAGGTTGGCATTTGCTAATATGATGGTGATGACCATGGGATCGTCGTGTCCTGCGATGATGCCGGATGCGTCCTCTTTAGTGAATGTTATTGCCGGGATGTTGAGTGCTTCCTCCTTTCCTTTGACATGATATACTTCTTTGAGATATCTTTTGCGAGAGGATTTGGAGATCCCACCTGTTGTGAATCCGCCATGTATCATGTGGACATGTCTTTCTGGTGTCCGAGGTGATCGTTCTGTTCGTTCGGTATCTTCATCCCTTCGTCTCTTTCTTTGATCATCATCTCGGGTGGCCAGGAATCGATCTAACTTTCCTTCTCTCACCAATTTTTCTATGATATTTTTTAAGTAGAAACATTCGTTTGTGGAGTGTCCTCGGACTCGATGGTATTCACAATATTCCTTCCGGTTTCCTCCTCCCTTTTTGCCTTTGAGTGGCCGTGCTGGGGGGATTTTTTCTGTATGGCAGACTTCTTTGTATATCTCGACCAAGGATGCCCTGAGAGGAATGTAATTATGGTATTTTTTTATTTTCTCCCCTTGTCGATCTTCTTTCCTCTTGGATTCCTTGTCTCTATCTCGGTAAGAGGCCCCCGATTTTGAGGTCTCTCCTAACCGAGCATTTTCTTCCATGTTGATATATTTTTCTGCTCGTTCCTGCACTTCATCCAAGGAGGTCGGGTACTTTTTTGATATAGATTGGCTGAAAGGTCCTTCTCGTAGGCTGTTGATGAGTCCCATGATGGCGGTCTCTGTGGGTAAACTTTGTATGTCCATGCATGTTTTGTTGAATTTCTCCATATAGTTGCAGAGGCTCTCCCGATCTCCTTGTTTGATCCCTAGTAAACTGGGGGCGTGCTTGGCTTTATCTTTCTGAATGGAGAATCTGGTTAGAAATTTTTTAGCTAGGTCATCAAAGCTTGAGATGGACTTTGGTGGTAGGTTGTCGAACCATCGAATGGCTGTCTTTGTGAGAGTTGTTGGAAAGGCTTTGTAGCGAACAACATCTGGGGCGTCGATGAGGTACATTCTGCTTCTGAAGTTACTGAGGTGGTGGTTGGGATCCGTGGTGCCATCATACAGGGTCATATCCGAGAGTTTGAAGTCTTTTGGAATTTTGGTTTTCATGATTTCCCTGGTGAACGGGTCTTGTTCTTTGCGTGAATTTTCTTCGAGATTGGCCCGAGGGGCTTTTGATTTGAGATCGGCTTCTAATTGTTGTAGTTTTTCTTCCAACTCCCGACGTCGCGCACCTCTCTTTGTAGATCCCTTCCGATTTCCCGTTGTTGTTGAGTTTCTTTTTCCAGTTGTTTTAGGCGATATAGGAGCGCTTTTATTGCCCCTGAATTTGGCGAGTCTTTGTCTTTGTTGGTTTTCGGAGTATCTTGTAGCGTGACATCCGCGTTCTTGTGCGGTGTTCTCTCTTCCAGACCTGAATCGTGGTCGTTGTTATGGTTGTCCGTCATGGTGATGGGATGACTTCCAGGTTCCCTGGCAACAGCACCAATGTTCCGAGGGTTACCTGAAACTGTAGGTCGATCTCGGACGAGATCTTCTGTACTGGTCGGAGATGACGTGTCCGGCTGGTGGGTAGCGGCCGGAGCTGTCGTGTCCGACTTGTTGGACTGGCTGCACTGCTGATCCTGGGTCACTGGAGGGTGGGGGTACCTGCAAGAGACTCTGATGCTTAAGTTAGCATGGGTATTAGACAGGTTTTTAGCAGAATCAGAGTATGAGTTATACCTGGGTGCTCCAGTGTATTTATAGTAGTGTGGGCTGACCTTTCTGATAAGATAAGTTAGTTATCTTATCTTATCTTATCCTGTTTTGGTTGAAGTCAGCTTATCTTCAAGGGAACCGCCTTTATCTCTATAGGCTGGGATTGCCTTTGGATTTGGGTCGTGTTCCTCTATTTGGGCCCTTTATTGGGCTTTCCTATCGATTTGGCCGAGCTCTTTAGAAGAGGTCGGGTAGTCTGACCTGAAGAGGTCGGTCGCTTTATCGCCAATCATCCCGGGTCGGGTAGCTCGACCCAGGGTATGAACAGCAATGCTACCTTACTGAAGTCCTTGATGAATCTCCGGTAGAAACCTGCATGACCAAGGAACGAACGGACTTCCCTCACGGAGGAGGGGTAAGGTAAACCAGAAATCACATCTACCTTTGCTGGATCTACAGAAATACCAGTATTAGAAACAACGTGTCCTAGAATAATACCTTGTTTTACCATAAAATGACATTTCTCAAAATTTAATACAAGGTTTGAACTAACACACCTGTCTAATACTTTAGCTAAACTATCCAAGCAAAGGTCAAATGAATCACCATATACACTAAAGTCATCCATGAAAACTTCCATACACTTCTCAAGAAAATCTGAGAAAATACTCATCATGCACCTTGAAAACGTAGCCGGTGCATTACATAAGCCAAAAGGCATCCTCTTGTATGCATACGTTCCAAAGGGACATGTAAAAGTAGTCTTTTCCTAATCTTCAGGAGCTATATGAATTTGGAAATAGCCAGTGTAACCATCTAGAAAACAGTAGTGTGATTTACCTGACAAGCGATCAAGCATCTGATCGATGAAGGGCAGTGGGTAGTGATCCTTGCGAGTAGCTTGGTTGAGGCGCCTATAATCAATGCACACCGTCCAGGAGTTCTGCACTCTGGTTGCTATGAGCTCTCCTTGCTTATTCTTCACTGTGGTGACTCCAGACTTCTTGGGAACCACTTGTACTGGGCTGACCCATTCACTATCTGAGATGGAGTAGATGATGTCAGCTTCAAGCAGTCTGGTCACTTCCTTCTTGACAACTTCTAAGATGGTGGAGTTCAACCGCCTTTGAGGTTGACGGACAGGCCTTGCTCCCTCTTCTAAAAGTATCCGGTGCTCACAGACTTGAGGGCTGATGCCTACTATATCCGCCAAGCTCCACCCAATTACTTTCTTGTGTCTTCTCAGCACACTAAGCAGCTGCGCCTCCTGTTGGGAACTGAGTTCCCTTGCAATAATAACTGGGAGCTTCTGATTGTCCTCAAGGTAAGCATACTTGAGGTGGGGTGGAAGGGGCTTCAACTCCATTTTTTTCTCATGGCCAAGCACTTAATCTTCTGGAGCTAGTGATGGTGGCAAGTTATCTTCAGTAGGTTCAGAGGATTTCCCCACACTGGCACCTTGCTCCTTGTTCATCTCTTCTATGTCTTCCTGATGAACATCAGCCACGGTCTCATCAATGATATCGCATTGGAAGATGGAATGATCTTCCGGAGGATGCTTCATAGCTTCATCCAGGTTAAAACTCACTGCTCTGCGATCTATCTCAAAAGAGTAAGTTCCTGAGAAGGTATCCAACTTGAACCTTGAAGTCTTCAGAAATGGCCATCCAAGCAGGATGGATGATGGTCTTCCTGTGTCATTAGGGGGCATCTCCAAAATATAGAAGTCAATAGAGAATGTGAGCCCCTTAATGCTCACCAGCACGTCCTCAACAATTCCAACCACCGATATTATACTTTTATCTGCCAAAACAAAATGTGCTGCCGACCTTTATAAGGGAGGGAGCCTCAAAGAATCATATATAGATAATGGCATAATACTCACACACACACCTAAATCACACATGCAGTCGGAAAATTTTACACCCTCAATAGTAATAGTAACCATGCATGGACCCGGATCACTACATTTTTCTGGTATATCACCCTTCAAAGCAGATATAGAGCTACCTAGAGAAATAGTTTCTAAATTATGTATCTTATCTTTATTCATGCATAAATCTTTTAAAAACTTTTCATATTTAGGTACCTGGTGAATAGCATCAAAAAGGGGAATGGTTACCTCAACCTTTTTAAAGATCTCCGCCATCTTAGGGTTGAGCTCCATCTGCTTTCTGGACTTCCTAGCAAGGTGTGGAATGGGAATATGAATGGCTTCTCTTGTAGCTTCATCTTCCTTTGGTGCTCCATTCCCTAGTTGAGCTGCTTCTTCTTCAACCATGTCTTGTACTTCATCCTCCTCTTCAACATCCTCTACCTCAACAACATCTTCAACTGGAATGTCTTTCTTTGAGCTTGGTTCCTCATGACTCCTCTCTTGCAGTGTGGTTCTGGACCTCAAAGTGATGGCATTGATTCCACATTTGGGGTTGGGTAAAGGTTGAGAGGGAAGTGTACTGGAGCTTGAAGGTTGATTGTTGGGGGTAGTTAATGATTCCATCCGGGAGAGAAGAGCTTGTATAGTGGAGCTAAGACCATTTATAGAAGAGCTAATCATATTCTGAACGTCTTGTTGTCCTTGCGCAAGAGAGCGAAGCATCTCATCATTAGAAGAAGAGGGGGGAGGGGGTAAGTAATTTGAGGGGCCTGCTGTTGGTTGTTCTGAGGCGCTTGGGACTGCCTTTGATGAGGTGCTCGGTAAGGCTGGTTTAGGTTCTGCTGTCTGTTATTGTTGTTCTACCTCTAATTTTTACCGTTGTCTCTGCCTCCTCGGTTATAGTTGTCCCCCCATCCTTGGTTGGAATTATCTCTCCACCCCTGGTTGGAATTGTCTCTCCAGCCTTGGTTGGAGTTGTCTTGCCAACCCTGATTGTAGTTCCCACCTTGGTTATAATTACCGCCTTGTTGATAGTATCCTTGATTTGGGTGGTCATAGAAATTATGGGTAGCTGCCAAAGTGTTGTCTTCTTGTTGGAGCTGTGGACATTCATCAGTGTAATGAGTATAACAGGTACATATTCCGCACACTCTCTGAGGAACCAACTGTTGACACTGTGGTTGTGGAGGGGGCTGAGGTTGTTATTGATTCAGCTGTAGCTGCTTCAGTATGTTGGTCATCTCTTCCAGAGTCTGTGTGAGAGCAGCAGTCTCACTACTAGAGAAAACCTCCGCAATAGCCTTAGGATAGTTGTTCCTGTGCCTGGCATTCCAGATAGACTCAGCTAAATCGGTGATCAGTTGCCACGCTTCTGTCGCTGTCTTGTACTTTTGTCTTGAGGCTTCATGCCTTGTGTGAAGTAGCTAATCAACACCATCTGGTCAATCTTGTGGTGAGGACATGAGTCTAGGAGATTCTTGAAACGTTCTCAATATTCGTAGAGAGTCTCTGACTCGCCTTGGATAATGCAGGAAATTTCTTTCCTCAATCTATCTGTAACTTTAGCTGGAAAGTATTTGTCCAGGAATTCCCTTCTGAGCAGATTCCAATTAGTAAAAACTTCTTCCGATTGAGTGTAGAACCATTCTCTTGCCTTTCCTTCAAGAGAAAATGGGAAGGCAGATACCAAATTAGTAGTCTCATCTGGACCATGATGCCTAGTAGTTGAGCAGGCTGTCTGAAAATCTCTAAGGTGCTTGATAGGCTCTTGAGCAAGTAAGCCATAAAACTTAGGTATTAGATTGATTAGTGCAGTCTTTAGTTCAAATTCTGCAGCCAGATTTGGATGACGCGCTAGACAGGTTGCAGTGTAAATTCTGGAGCTCCTGCTTCCTGGAGAGTAATCCTTCTGGGCTCTGCCATATTACCTGCACGTAAATCAACTGAGTCAGTAGAAGATGTGCTTGTTTCTTCCTCAAATGGTGCTTCAGATTCGCCCTCAGATGAGGCTGGTGAATTGGTAGTAACCACTTCACCCCCCTCAGAGGCTAATTGACGCCGATCTCGCCTAATACATGAAATAGTTCTTTCAATTTCAAGATCAAACGCGGCTAAGCTCGGATCAGGTAGTGAACGCGTCATTCAATGAAAGAAACATACAGCTCATGGTAATAAAATAAAATAAAATATGCAAATAAATAAATTTAAAATATATTTACACCAACCAATAATTTAGCATACTGTTGCAACTCTCCGGCAACGGTGCCAAAAATTGACGGGCGGGAAATTGCCGATTAAGAAATTATAATAAGAACAGCGTTGCAAGTACAGTTCTTAACCAACAAAAATTCCGCTTATCAATTTAGAAAGGGTTGTCACAATTTAAGAATAAAATACTAGGAGTAGAATTCCCAAGTCGTCTCCCAACGAGTTGACAATAGAGTGCAATTTATTGGTCAGAAATTTTCTGAGAAATTTTAAGAGTTGGAGAACAGAAAAATAAGTGATTGTAAATTAAAGCAGTGAAAATTAGGGAGAGAATTTATATTATCAAAATAAAAAGTCTTGACCGGGAGAAGATTAATTGGAAGTTCTATCCTTGTTGAATTTTTCCAAGTGTAATAGTAAGAGGTTGTTGTTTTTACTTAGTTAACCTTTACCGAATAAAGCAAAGTCAAGTAATTGAGCTAACTCTGGTTCACAAGTCCTAATCCTCTTCTATGGAAGGATTAGCGTCAGTGACTAGAGAGTTAGCCAACAACTTCCAATTAAAATTAACACTTGAGTATTCCAACTCAAGGGTCTCCTTTTAATCAACTCCCAAGTCAAGTTAGGAGTCTACTCCATTGACATGAATACAACTTTCACAGGCATATAAAGGAAGTAAAAAGAAGACATGATAAATTAAATAAAATAATAACAAAAAATTAATTAAAGGTAAAAATAGTTCTTTGCATTAATAAATTCCAAAATCAAAGATATCCATAAGTAAATCTGAACAGGGTAAATGGGTGATTAAAAGAGTAAAGAAATAAGGAAACAAACTAGAATAATAGAAACTTCAACGGAGGTAGTAACTCTTCTCAATATCTAAATCAAAAGCATAGAACTCTAAAACTATGAATGTAAAGAACCCTAGAGGAAGCAGTAGAATTCTCTCTCAGATTCAAAAACTAAAACTAAAAACTGTGTGAATGAGAATGTGTCTTGAGTCTCTGCTTGTCCCCTGGCTCTAGTCTGTGTTTCTGGGCCGAAAACTGGGTCCAAACGTGGCCCAAAGTCACCCCCAGCGTCTTCTACGTTTTCTGCACGTGGTGCACGTCATATGTACGCGTCAGTCACGCGTACGCGTCGATGGTCTTCTTCGCGTGTGACGCGTACGCGTCAGGTACGCGCACGCGTCGCTGTGCAATCTCGCTTATCACGCGTACGCGTCAGGTATGCGCACACGTCGCTGTGAAATTCTCCAAATCACGCGCACGCGTGAGCCATGCATACGCGTCATTCCTCGCTGGTTATCTCCTTTATTTCTTGTGCTCCTTCTATTTTTGCAAGCTTTCTCTCCATCCTCTAAGCCATTCCTGCCCTATATAGCCTGAAAACACGTAGCATACAAATCACGACATCGAATGGTATAAAGAGGAATCAAAATACACAATTTAAAGGCTTAGGAAGCAAGTTTTCAACCATAGAACAAAATTGGGAAGGAATTGTAAAATCATACAAATTGTATGAATAAGTATGCAAAGACTTGATAAAAGCCACTCAATTGAGCACAAGATAAACCATAAAATAGTTATTTTTCAAGGGATAAAGATTTAGGGTTTAGGCTTTAGATTTTGTGGTTTAATGTTTAGGTTTTAGGATTATGGTTTAGGGTTTAAGGTTTGTGGTTTAGGCCTTAGGGTTTATGGTTTAGAGTTTGGGGTTTGTAGTTTAGGATTTAGGATTTGGGGTTCAGGGTTTAGGGTTTAGGGTTTATAGTTTATGGTTTAGGGTTTGTGGTCTAGGGTTTAGGGGTTATGGTTTGGGGTTCAGGGTTTATGGCTTACAGTTTAGGCTTTAGGATTTTTGGTTTATGGTTTAGGGTGTAGGGTTTATGGTTTATGGTTTAGGGTTTAGGCTTTAGGGTTTGTGGTTTAGCGTATAGGGTTTAGGGTTTAGGGTTTATGATTTAGGGTTAAAGGTTTATAGTTTAGGATTTATGCTTTTGGGTTTGTGGTTTAGGGTGTAGGGTGTAGGGTTTATGGTTTAGGGTTTATGATTTGTGGTTGAAGGTTTATGGTTTAGTGTTTAGGCTTTAGTGTTTGTGGTTTAGGGTTTAGGGCATAGGGTTTAGTGTTTATGGTTTGGGGTTAATGGTTTATGGTTTAGGGTTTAGGCTTTAGTGTATGTGGTTTAGGATTTAGGGTTTAGGCTTTAGGGTTTGGGGTTTAGGGTTAGGGTGTAGGTTTAGGGTTTAGTGTTTAGGGTTTAGTGTTTGTGGTTTAGGGTTTGTGATTTAGGGTTTAGGGTTGAGGATTTATGGTTTAGGGATTAGGATTTATGATTTAGGATTTACGATTTAGGGTTTATGGTTTATGATTTAGGGTTGAGGATTTATGGTTTAGGCTTTAGGCTTTAGGGTTTGTGGTTTATAGTTTGGGGTTGAGTGTTTATGGTTTAGGATTTAGTGTTTATAGTTTAGGGTTTAGGCTTTAGGGTTTGTGTTTTATGGTTTAGGGTGTAGGGTTTAGGGTTTAGGGTTTATGGTTTTGGGTTGAGAATTTATGGTTTAGGATTTAGGCTTTAGGGTGTGTGGTTTAGGGTTTAGGGTTTATTGTTTGTTAAGTCATACTAATCCAGTTTTTCCTGCCACAAAGAAAAAAAGTTAAAATAAGAGATAGTTAGTAAGGCCTAAAGAAGACTCTCCTGTGTTAAAAGTGCCTGCTCAGAATAATTATTCGGTTTCGTTAGAGAAACTAATGCATAATAGGAAGGCAGAAGTTAATATGCAGGAATTATATTGATGAAAGGTATCAAAATAGTAATACAGCCATCATCAGACACACAATAACATACATACACTTAACCTATTATCATGCAAAACAAAGTCATCTTAAGAAACCAAATCGAAAGCAAGAGAACAAATAAAGCACAAACTCCACTACTTGCCATTATCAACATCCAAATAATTATATGGTAAAAGACTCTTTTCTAAAACTACGTAAATGCTACATACTTTTAGTTTCATGAGCTTCGTCACCATCATCGTCTGAAAGCATTTCATCCTCAAAATCATCTCTTCCCAAACCCAAAGCATTTGGTTCATCAAAATCATCCTCTTCCTCCGATAGGTGATACTTGCTTTTCTTGCTTAGTTTCATGTTCAACTATGAAAATCCAAAGAACATGAATGGAGAAGCGTTAGAAAAGGAACGTGAGAGAATAGCAACACACTCAAGTTATAAGAAGATAACCTTACAAACTTCTAACTTGTTTATAACATCCACATTCAAAATTCATGTGTCACAGAAACAAAGCTAAAACCTTGGACATAAGTAGAAGTATACTGCCAATTTGCAAGAAACTAAATCATTTACTTGGCAACAAAACTTTCTTGAATTTAAACAATCTCATCAATCTAGCTGTTTAAACATGTGATACTAGGATAAATTACACTGAACTCCCCTAAAATTAGGCAATAGTAGCCTCCATTATAAATCTATAACCTAACTAACTACCCATGAAATTTAATAATGACATTCGAACTTAGATATCCCTCCCTGAATATGTAATGTACCATTGAAATCTACTGTAAATATGATACTGCCCTACACTCCAGGGAATATGTAACATAAATGAAATCAGCATAGCCTCCCCAAATATTTACGGAACAAAAAAGGTAAGGCAAGAGAAAAAAAAACCTGGCGTTCTCGCTGGTGATAAACCACTATTTTATGATTTATCTTATACTCAATTGAGTGGTTTTTATCAAGTCTTTGCTCACTTATTCGCATTATTTGCATGGTTTTACAAATCCTTCCTAATTCTGTGATATATATGAAAGTATGTTTCCTAGGTCTTAAAACTGTTAATTTTAATTATCCTTTATTACCATTCGATGCCGTGATCTGTGTGTTGAATATTTTCAGGCTTTATAGGGCAGGAATGACTTAGAGGATGGGAAGGAAACATGCAAAAGTAGAAGGAACAATAAAAATGAAGTATTTGAGGAACTGGCAGAAATGGGCACCAGACTGACGTTTAACGCCAGAACAGAGCACCAAGTTGGCGTTAAACGCCAAAAAGGGAAGAAAAGCTGGCGTTAAACGCCAGAAACAAGCAACAACTTGGCGTTAAATGCCAGGAAAGGTATAAAAGCTGGCGTTTAACGCCAGGATTGCACACTAAAGGCGTTTTGCACGCCTCAATGGAGCAGGGATGCTAAGTCCTTGACCCCTCAGGATCTATGGACCCCACAGG
>NC_029785.2:120632450-120661271 GCF_000816755.2 Arachis ipaensis | reverse complement strand
GCAGGAATGAGAAGTCCTTGACCCCTCAGGATCTGTGGACCCACAGGATCCCCACCAACCTCAACTCATTCTCTCTCTCTCTCTCACACCTTTTCATAATACTCTTCCCCAAATACCCTTCACCAATTACCTCCATATCTCTTCCCCAAATACCCTTCACCAATCACCTCCATATCTCTTCCCCAAAAATCCCACTACCTCCAAATTCAAAATCATTTTCCTCCCAAACCCAACCCAAAATCTACGAACCCAACCCTTTCCCCCACTCCTATATAAACCCCTCATCTCTCCTTCATTTTCACACATCACAACCACCTTATACCCTCTTGGCCGAATTCATTCTCTCCCTCCATCTCCTCCATTTTCTTTTTTTGCTCGAGGACGAGCAAATCTTTTAAGTTTGGTGTGGTAAAAGCGTTGCTTTTTATTTTTCTATAACCATTTAAGGCACCTAAGGCCGGAGAAACCTCTAGAAAGAGGAAAGGGAAGGCAAAAGCTTCTACCTCTGAGTCATGAGAGATGGAGAGATTCATCTCAAAGGTCCATCAATACCACTTCTATGAAGTTGTGGCCAAGAAAAAGGTGATCTCTGAGGTCCCTTTCATGCTCAAAAGGAATGAGTATCCAGAGATCCGACATAAGATTCGAAGAAGAGGTTGGGAAGTTCTCACCAACCCCATTCAACAAGTCAGAATCTTAATGGTTTAAGAGTTCTATGCCAATGCATGGATCACTAGGAACCATGATCAAAGTATGAACCCGAACCCAAAGAATTGGCTTACAATAGTTCGGGGGAAATACTTAGATTTCAGTCCGAAAAATGTAAGGTTGGCGTTCAACTTGCCAATGATGCAAGAAAACGTACGCCCCTATACTAGAAGGGTCAACTTTGATCAAAGGTTGGACCAAGTCCTCATGGACATATGTGTGGAAGGAGTTCAATGGAAAAGAGTCTCAAGAGGCAAGCCGGTTCAATTGAGAAGACCGGACCTTAACCATATGGCTAGAGGATGGTTGGAGTTCATCCAATGCTCCATCATTTCTACTAGCAACCGATCCGAAGTAACTGTGGATCGGGCCATCATTATCCATAGTATCATGATTGGAGAGGAAGTAGAAGTTCATGAGATCATACCTCTAGAACTCTACAAGGTGGCTGACAAATCTTCCACTTTGGCAAGGTTAGCCTTTCCTCATCTCATTTGTCACCTATGCAATTCGGCTGGAATTGTCATAGATGGAGACATCCTTATTGAAGAGGACAAGCCCATCACTAAAAAGAGGATGGAGCAAACAAGAGAGCCCACTCATGGACCTCAACAAGAGCATGAGGAAGACCCTCATCAAGAAATCTCTGAGATGCCTCAAGGGATGCATTTTTCTCCACATAACTATTGGGAGCAACTCAACACCTCCTTGGAAGGCTTGAGTTACAACATGGACCAACTAAGGGTAGAACACCAAGAGCACTCCATCATTCTCCATGAGATTAGAGAAGATTAAAGAGCCATGAGGGAGGAGCAACAAAGGCAAGGAAGAGACATAGAGGAGCTCAAGAGCACCATTGGTTCTTCAAAAGGAACAAGACGCCACCCTCACTAAGGTGGACCCGTTCCTTAATCTCCTTGTCTATTTATTTTTCTGTTTTTGGTTTTGAGCTTTATGTTTGACTATGTTTTGTGTCTTTACTACATGATCATTAGTGTCTAGTGTCTATGTCTTAAAGCTATGAATAACTCCATGAATCCTCCACCGCTCTTAAATGAAAAATGTTTCTAATTACAAAAGAACAAGAAGTACATGAGTTTCGAAATTTATCTTGAAATTAGTTTAATTATATTGATGTGGTGACATTACTTTTTGTTTTCTGAATGAATGCTTGAACAGTGCATATTTTTGATCTTGTTGTTTATGAATGTTAAAATTGTTGGCTCTTGAAAGAATAATGAAAAAGGAGAAACGTTATTGATAATCTGAAAAATCATAAAATTGATTCTTGAAACAAGAAAAAGCAGTGAATAACAAGGCTTGCGAAAAAAAAGGGGGCGGAAATGAAAAAGAAAGAAAAAGAAAATGCAAGAGCAAAAAGTCAATAACCCTTTAAACCAAAAGGCAAGGGTAAAAAGGATCCAAGGCTTTGAGCATTAATGGATAGAAGGGCCTAAAGGAATAAAATCCTGGTCTAAGCAGCTGAATCAAGCTGTCCCTAACCATGTGCTTGTGGCATGCAGGTCCAAGTGAAAAGCTTGAGACTGAGTGGTTAAAGTCGTGATCCAAAGCAAAAAGAGTGTGCTTAAGAGCTCTGGACACCTCTAACTGGAGACTTTAGCAAAGCTGAGTCACAATCTGAAAAGGTTCATCCAGTCATGTGTCTGTGGCATTTATGTATCCGGTGGTAATACTAGAAAACAAAGTGCTTAGGGCCACGGCCATGACTCATAAAGTTGTTGTGTTCAAGAATCAATATACTAAACTAAGAGAATCAATAACACTATCTGAATTCTGAGTTCTTATAGATGCCAATCATTCTGAACTTCAAAGGATAAAGTGAGATGCCAAAACTGTTCAAAAGCAAAAAGCTACTAGTCCCGCTCATCTAATTGGAGCTAAGTTTCATTGATATTTTGGAATTTATAGTATATTTTCTTCTTTTTATCCTAATTAATCTTCAGTTGCTTGGGGACAAGCAACAATTTAAGTTTGGTGTTGTGATGAGCGGATAATTCATACGCTTTTTGGCATTGTTTTTAGGTAGTTTTTAGTATGTTTTAATTAGTTTTATTATATTTCTATTAGTTTTTAAGCAAAATTCACATTTTTGGAATTTACTATGAGTTTGTGTGTTTTTCTGTGATTTCAGGTATTTTCTGGCTGAAATTGAGGGACCTGAGCAAAAATCTGATTCAGAGGCTGAAAAAGGACTGCAGATGCTGTTGGATTCTGACCTCCCTGCACTCGAAATGGATTTTCTGGAGCTACAGAAGCCCAATTGACGCGCTCTAAATTGCGTTGGAAAGTAGACATCCTGGGCTTTCTAGCAATATATAATAGTACATACTTTTCCCGAGTTTTGACGATGCAAACTGGTATTCAAACGCCAACTTCTTGCCCTATTCTGGCGTTAAACGCCAGAACTGAGTTACAAAAGGACCTTATGCGCTTGATTTTGTGCTTGCTCATCATAATTTAGGAATCATGACTCATGCATCATTACCTGCATTGCATTCTACATGTTGCATAAAAAAAAACAAAACACTCACCACGCGTGCGCGTAGGCCACGCATGGGCGTCAATTCCAAATCGGTGTCACAATCCAACGCCCAGAAAGTTAGGCTGGAATCATGCGGCTGGCGTGTGAGAGGCACAAATTAGCCCACGCGTTTGCGTCGATGATGCGTCCGCGTCGCTTACTGATAAGTGGTTAATTTATACGCTTTTTGGCATTATTTTTAGGTAGTTTTTAGTAGGATCTAGCTACTTTTTAGTATATTTTTATTAGTTTTTAAGCAAAAATGACATTTCTGAACTTTACTATGAGTTTGTGTGTTTTTCTGTGATTTCAGGTATTTTCTGGCTGAAATTAAGGGACCTGAGCAAAAATCTGATTCAGAGGCTGAAAAAGGACTGCAGATGTTGTTGGATTCTAACCTCCCTGCACTCGAAATGGATTTTCTGGAGCTACAGAAGCCTAATTGGTGTGCTCTCAATTGCGTTAAAAAGTAGACATCTTGGGCTTTCCAGTAATATATAATAGTTCATACTTTGCCCGAGTTTTGATAGTGCAAATTGGCGTTTAAACACCAATTTTCTACCCTAATATGGCGTTAAACGCCAGAACTGGCATAAAAGCTGGAGTTAAACGCCCAAACTGGCACCAGAGCTGGCGTTTAACTCCAAGAAAAGTCTTTACACATGAAAGCTTCAATGCTCAGCCCAAGCACACACCAAGTGGGCCCCGAAAGTGGATTTCTGCACTATTTACTTATCTCTGTAAACCCTAGTAACTAGTTTTAGTATAAATAGGACTTTTTACTATTGTATTCGAAGTCTTGGTCATTCTGGTTCCCTCTCTGGGGCCGAAGCCAATGAACACCATTATCACTTATGTATTTTCAACGGTGGAGTTTCTACACACCAAAGATTAAGGTGTGGAGCTCTGCTGTTGCTCGAGTATTAATGCAATTACTACTGTTTTCTATTCAATTCAAGCTTATTCTTGTTCTAAGATATTTATTCGCACACAAGAACATGATGAATGTGATGATTATGTGACACTCATCACCATTCTCAACTTATGAACGCGTGCTTGACAACCACTTCCGTTCTACTTGAAAATAAGCTTGAATGCATATCTCTTGGATTCCTGGTCCATGCGTTTGATTGCCTCTCCTGAAAACAGAGCCTTCAATTCCTTGAGATCAGAGTCTTCGTGGTATAAGCTAGAATCAATTGGCAGCATGCTTGAGATCCAGAAAGTCTAAACCTTGTCTGTGGTATTCCGAGTAGGATCTGGGATGGGATGACTATGACGAGCTTCAAACTCATGACTGTTAGGCGTAGTGACAGACGCAAAAGGATCACAGGATCCTATTCCAACACAAGTGAGAATCGACAGATGATTAGCCCTACGTAACCCGTAGCTGGACCATTTTCACTGAGAGGACGGACGGTAGCCATTGACAACGGTGATCCCCCAACATACAACTTGCCATGGAAAGGAGTATGACTGATTGGATGAAAGCAGTAGGAAAGAAGAGATTTAGAAGGAACGAAGAATCTCCATACGCTTATCTGAAATTCCCTCCAATGAATTACATAAGTATCTCTATCTTATTTTATGTTTTATTTATCTTTTAGTTATCAAAACCCCATGACCATTTGAATCTGCCTGACTGAGATTTATAAGATGACCATAGCTTGCTTCAAGCCAACAATCTCCGTGGGATCGACCCTCACTCACGTAAGGTATTACTTGGACGGCCCAGTGCACTTGCTAGTCAGCTGTGCGAAGTTGTGAAGAGACGTGTGAATCATGGTATTATGCACCAAATTTTTGGAGCCATTGATAAACCGTTATTTTATGGTCTATATTATGTTTAATTGTGTGGTTTTATCAAATCTTTACCCTCTTTACCCACTTATTCATATGATTAGCATGTATTTACAACTCCTTCCAAAAATTACTCCATGGTTGAAAACTTGCTTCCTAGAGACTTTTAATTATGTATTTTAATTCTCCTTTATTCCATTCGATGCCGTGATCCGTGTGTTGAGTGTTTCAGACTTTATAGGGCATGAATGACTTGGAAATTGGAGAGGAGGCTTGCAAAAATGGAAGGAACACAAGAAATTGAGGAGATCACCAGCGAGAAGTGACGCGGGCGCATGGCTCACGCGACCGCACGAAATAAAGGAAATTGCAGTGACGCGCTCGCGTGCCTGACGCAAACGCATGGATTGGAAACTGCACAAGTGACGCGAATGCGTGGACGACGCGAACGCGTGGCAAGAAAAAACCCGGGATGACGCGATCGCGTGGATGACGCGATCGCGTGACGTGCGCGATCTGCAGAATCTGCAGAATTTGCTGGGGGCGATTTTGGGCCATGTTTTGACCCAGTTTTTGGCCCAGAAAAGCATATTAGAGCCAGGGAACATGCAGAGACCAGGGAGACAATTCATTTTGCATAATTTTAGTTTTTAGATCTGAATTTACTCTTCCTCTAGGTTTTCTCTCTACACATTCATAGTTCGTAGGATTTTGTTTTTATTGCTTTTTGGATTGGGATATTGAGAAGAGTTATTACCTCCACCAAGACTTCAACATTCTAGTTTGTTTCCTTACTTGTCACTTACTCTTTCATATCTTTAATTTGTTCAGAATTACTATTGGATTATTTTTAGAGTTTATTAATACAAGAACTATTTTCATTTTTAATTGATCTTTTTTATTATTATTTATCATGTCTTCCTTTGTTTTCCTTTCTTATTTTGTGAAGTTTACAATCATAATGAGCGAGTAGTTCCATAACTTGATTGGGAGTTGGTTGAAAGGAGAACCTTGAGTTGGAATGCTCAAGAGTAAAATTATAATTGGGTTTATCGTTGGGTCACCCTCTAGTCACTGACACTAGTCCTTCCCAAGGGAGAGGATTGGAACTTGTGAATAGAAACTGACTTCCAACTTGCTTGAATTTCCTTTATCTGGTAAAGGATAACTGAGCAGAACAACCTTCAATTATCAATTAATCTTGGGAGAACTTCAACAAGGATAGGACTTCCGACTAATCTACTCCCGGTCAAGGTTTTTATTTAAATTACATAAATTCTTTGATTTAATTTCCTGTCTATCAAACTCAAACCCTTTTAGAAAACATCTGATTAATAAAATAGCACATCTTTCTGTAACTCATTGGGAGACGACCTGAGATTCATACTCCCAGTATTTTAATTCTAATTTTGTGACAACCCTTCTAAATTGATAAGCGGATTTTTGTTGATTGAGAACTGTACTTGCAACGTATCTCTTATATTAATTTCTTAATCTGCCAATTTCTGCCACGTCAATTTTTGGCGCCGTTGCCGGGGAGTTACAATAGAGTGCTAAGTTATTGATTGGAATTTATTTATTTGCATTTTATTTTATTTTGTTACTATGAGCTGCATGTTTCTTTCATTAAATGACGTGTTCATTTCCTGATCCAGGCTTGCCAGTATTTGATCCTGAGATTGAAAGAACTATTTCACGTATAAGGCAAGCTCGGCGTCGGTTAGTCCTCTCCGAGGGCGAATCTGAAACGTCACGTATGGAGGAAATAAGCTCCCTTTCTACTGATTCGGTTGATTTACGTGCAGGTGACATGGCAGCACCTAGGAGAGTTACTATCCAGGAGGCTGGGGCCCCTGATTTTACAATGCAACCATTTCAAGCGCATCACCCAGCGGTGGCTGCAGATTTTGAAATAAAGACTGCACTACTCAACTTGATGCCTAAGTTTCATGGCTTACCTGCTCAAGAGCCTATCAAGCACCTTAGGGATTTCCAAGCAGCTTGTTCTACTGTCAGGCGTGATGGTGCAGATGAAACTTCTATTTTGTTAAAAGCCTTCCTATTCTCTCTTGAGGGAAAGGTGAGAGAGTGGTACTACACTCAACCCGCAGCAACTGTTTCTGACTGGGATACGCTTAGAAGAGAATTTTTGGAAAAATTCTTTCCAGCTGAAGTTACTGATAAACTGAGGAAAGGCATTTCCATGATTGTTCAGGACGAATCCAAGACTCTCTACGAATATTGGGAGCGCTTCAACAATCTTCTGGAAGCATGTCCCCTCCATATGATTGACAAGATAGTGTTGCTCGGCTACGTCACACAGGGCATGAGGCCTCAAGATAAGACCACATTGGAAAGTGCTAGCAATGGGTCTATGAAAAAGTACAAGACCACTGATGAGGCATGCCAATTGATCAGCGACTTTGCTGAATCTACTCGGAATCACAGGCAGAAACAAAGCCGGTCAAAAACTGTTGTAGAGGTATCTTCTAGCAAAGAGACTACTGCTCTGACTCAGAGTATATGTGAAATGACCAACTTACTAAAGCAGATGCAGTTGAGTCAACAACAAGCGCAGCAAAGCCAACAGTTAGTCCCACAGAGAGTGTGCGGAATCTGTGCTGATTATAACCATTACACTGATGAATGTCCGCAGCTCCAACAGGAAGACAACACTGTGGCAGCCACTCATAACTTCTATGACCGCCCCAATCAAGGATACAATCAAGGTGGCAGCTACAACCATGGATGGCAAGACCATTCCAACCAAGGTTGGAGAGATAATTCTAACCAGGGATGGAGGGACAACAATAACAGAGGAGGTAGAGACAATCAAGGAAATCAAAGGTGGAATAATAACAACAACAGGCAGCCGAACTAGAACCAGCCTTACAGAGCACCTCACCTGAGGCAATCCCAAGGACCACAGCACAACCAACAACAAGTTCCGCAGATCACTCAATCTAATTCCTCTCTGAGTGACGAAGTGTTTCAATCCATTGCGCAAGGACAAAAGAACGTGGAAAGTTCACTTAATGGTCTAACATCCGCTATACAAGCTCTCATCTCTCAGCTGGGATCATCCAATACTTCAAACACTCAACATGCAAGCTCTAGTGGAATTCCTTCTCAACCCTTACCCAATCCAAAGGGTGGCATCAATGCCATCATCCTAAGGTCTGGAACCACACTGCAAGGGAGGAATCAGGAGGAGCCAATCCCATCAGAATACGCCTCAGCTGAAGAGGTGGTGGAAGTAGAGGATGCTGAAGAGAAAGAAGACATACAAGACATGGTTGAAGAAGAAGAAGCTCAACCACAGAAAGAAGCACCAAAGGATGCAGACACTGTAGAAAGCGCCATTCCTATTCCATTTCCACAAATTGCAAGGAAGCCCAGGAAGCAGATGGAACTTGATCCCAAAATGGTAGAAATATTCAAAAAGGTTGAGGTAACTGTTCCCCTTTTTTATGTTATTCAGCAGGTACCTAAATACGCAAAGTTTCTAAAAGATTTATGTATACATAAAGACAAAATTAATGAATTAGAAACTATTCCTTTAGGTAGTTCTATATCTGCTTTAATGGGAGGTATACCTAAAAAGTGTAGTGATCCAGGTCCATGTATGGTTAATTATACTATTGGAGGTGTGATATTTTCTGACTGCATGTGTGATTTAGGAGCGTGTGTTAGTATAATGCCTTTGTCTATATATGATACTTTGAGGCTCCCTCCCTTAAAAAGGTCGGCAGCTCGTTTTGTGTTAGCAGATAAAAGTATTATTACAGTGGTTGGAATTGCTGAAGATGTATTAGTGAGCATTAAGGGGCTCACATTTCCCATTGACTTCTATATCCTGGAAATGTCCCCTAATGACTCAAGAAGGCCATCGTCAATCTTGCATGGAAGACCATTCTTAAAGACTTCAAAGTTCAAGCTAGATGCATTTTCTGGAACTTATTCTTTTGAAATAGATGGCAGAATAGTGAAATTAAGTTTAAATGGAGCTATGGAGCACCCTCCGGATGATCATTCTATCTCCCAGTGTGACATCATAGATAAATTCGTGGCTGAATTTCACCAGGAGGAATTAGAAGAGAAGTACATAGGGCAAGGTCCAAGTGTGGAGACATTCTCGGAGGACAATGAGAGCACTTCACCATTATCACCAGCTCCGGATGATCCAGAGCCTGGCCATGAGCAGAAACTAGAATTAAAGCCCCTCCCTCCATACTTCAAGTATGCTTACCTTGAGGACAAGCAGAAGTTTCCAGTTATCATTGCAAGGGAACTCACTTCCCAACAAGAAGAACAGCTACTCAGTGTGCTGAGAAAACACAAGAAAGCAATTGGATGGAGCCTGGCGGATATAGTGGGCATCAGCCCTCAAGTTTGTGAGCACAGAATATTCCTAGAAGAGGGAGAAAAGCCTATCCGTCAACCTTAGAGAAGACTGAATCCCACCATCTTAGAAGTTATCAAGAAAGAAGTGACCAGGCTACTTGAAGCGGATATCATTTACCCCATCTCAGATAGCGAATGGGTCAGTCTAGTACAGGTGGTGCCCAAGAAGTCTGGAATCACAATAATAAAAAATGAGCATGGAGAGCTTCTGACAACTAGAGTGCAGAATTCATGGAGAGTTTGCATTGACTATAGGCGTCTCAACCAAGCCACTCGCAAGGATCATTATCCCTTGCCATTCATTGATCAGATGCTTGATCGCCTATCAGGTAAATCCCATTATTGCTTTTTAGATGGTTATACAAGCTATTTTCAAATTCATATAGCTCCTGAAGATCAGAAAAAAGACTATTTTTACATGTCCTTTTGGAACTTATGCTTATAAAAGAATGCCCTTTGGCTTATGCAATGTACCAGCTACTTTCCAAAGGTGCATGATAAGTCTTTTCTCTGACCTTATTGAGAACTGTATGGAGGTTTTTATGGATGATTTTAGCGTTTATGGTGATTCATTTAGCCTTTTCTTAGATAGTTTATCTAGAGTATTAGATAGATGTGTCAATACAAACCTTGTATTGAATTTTGAAAAATGTCACTTTATGGTAAAATAAGGGATTGTACTAGGACATGTTATGTCTAATACTGGCATTTCTGTAGATCCAACAAAGGTGGATGTTATTTCTATTTTACCTTACCCCTCCTCTGTGAGGAAAGTCCGTTCGTTCCTTGGCCATGCAGGTTTTTACCGGAGATTCATTAAGGACTTTAGTAAGGTAGCACTACCCTTATCCAGACTACTGCAGAAAGATATTGAGTTTGAGTTCAGTGAGGATTGCAAACAAGCGTTTGATAAACTGAAGACCGCCCTGACTCAAGCTCCAATTGTGAGAGGACCAGACTGGAGCCAGCCATTTGAAATCATGTGTGATGCTTCCAACCATGCAGTGGGAGCGGCACTGGCTCAGCGTGAAGGTAAGGATCCTTTTGTAATTGCTTATGCGTCTAAGACTTTAGACACCGCTCAGTCTAATTACACTACTACTGAAAAAGAGCTTCTTGCTATTGTTTTTGCTCTGGATAAATTCCGAGCCTATTTACTTGGTGCTAAAGTAGTAGTGTACTCAGACCGCGCAGCTCTAAAGTATTTATTAGCTAAAAAGGAGTCCAAACCAAGGCTTATACGTTGGATACTGCTACTACAAGAATTTGATTTAGAAATTAAGGATAGGAGTGGTAACCAGAATCTAGTGGCAGATCACTTGAGTCGCCTTGAGCACATTAGGGATTAATCCACTCCTATAGATGATAATTTCCCATTTGATAACCTGCAAGCAATATCTGAAGTAGTCCCTTGGTATGCACCTGTAGCTAATTATCTAGTCAGTCGCACCTTTCCTCCAAACTTTACTAAGCATCAAAGAGACAAACTGAAAAGCGAGTCCAAATATTATATATGGGATGACCCATATTTATGGAGATGTGGCATTGACCAGGTAATTAGACGGTGTGTGCCTCAATCAGAATTCCAGTCCATTTTAGAGGCCTGCCACTCATCTGAGAGTGGCGGACATTTTGGCCCTCAAAGAACAGCTAGAAAAATTTTAGACTGTGGATTCTGGTGGCCTACTCTTTTTAAAGACGCTGTTGAATTTTGTATATCTTGTTCCCCATGCCAAAGGTTTGGTAATATATCCAAGAGGGATGAGATGCCTCAACAAACTATGCTTTTCTGTGAAATTTTTGATATTTGGGGCATTGACTTCATGGGGCCATTTCTAAATTCTAATGGTTATTTTTATATTGTTAGCTGTAGATTACGTTTCTAAATGGGTGGAAGCAATTTCTACCCGCACTGATGACGCTAACACTGTTGTTTCTTTTGTTAGAAACCATATTATTTGTCGCTTTGGATCACCACGAGCAATCGTGAGCGATCAAGGCACCCATTTTTGTAACAGGAGACTAATAGGATTACTGAAGAAGCATGGGATAATTCATAAAGTGGCAACAGCCTACCATCCCCAGACTAATGGGCAAGCTGAGGTGTCAAACAGAGAAATAAAGCGTATCTTGCAAAAGATAGTCAAACCTCATAGAAGAGACTGGAGAACCAGGCTACAAGATGCACTCTGGGCATACAGAACGGCATACAAGACACCCATTGGGATGAATCCCTTCTGCTTAGTTTATGGAAAAGCCTGTCACCTCCCAGTTGAGGTAGAGCACAAAGCCCTTTGGGCAGTGAAGGAGTGCAACATGGGATTTGAGAAAGCCGGAGCTGAAAGGAAGTTGCAACTGCAAGAATTAGAAAGCCTTCACCTAGAAGCTTATGAGAACTCGAGGCTGTACAAGGAAAAGATGAAGGCTGTGTATGATAAGCACATCAAGAGGAGAGAGTTCCAACCTGGGGACTTAGTCCTCCTTTACAACTCTAGACTGAGGCTCATGCCAGGAAAGTTGAGATCAAGATGGGAAGGTCCATATAGAGTAGAGAAGGCCGAGCCATACGGAGTTTTCCACCTAAGTCATCCTTCCAGCTCTGAATTCATCAAAGTTAATGGACATCGCTTAAACCTATATCATGGTGAGAAGGCGACGAAAAACAAAGAGCTAGAGATCCTCCTCTTGGAAGATCCACCAACAGCAGAAGACTGAGCTAGTGGAGCGTCCAACTTAAGGACGTTAAAGCAAAGTGTTGGGTGGGAGACAACCCACCATGGTATGATCGTTTCTTTCTTTTATCTCTTTATTTCCTTTCTCAATAACTCTTCTTAGTACTAGTGCCTATAGTTTGCATCTGCATTTGCATATTACATATATAAAAAAAATGGCACGCGACGCGACAGCGTTGCCGACGCGTCTGCGTCATATGTGCGTCAGGAAGAAAAAGAAATCGAACAGAGAGTCACGCGAGAGCGTGGCTGGAGGCGTGCCTTTGGCACAAATTGCCCCACGCGACCGCGTCACTGACGCGTCCGCGTCATGTGGGAAAAATGCCTTCCAGGCGTCTGCGTCAAGCACGCGAACGCGTGCCCTGAAAATCGACGTAAGAAAGGGTGCACGGCAGCAAGTTGTGATGGAATGGGGCTGGAATGGTGCTAGACGCACAAGCCCTACCACGCGAACGCGTGCCCCACGCGTCCGCATCATATTCCAATCTTAGCTAATCACGCGATCGCGTCCACCACGCGAACGCGTCACCCTGAAATTTGGCAACAATGAGTTTCGAACAGAGAGTTGTGCGAGCGCGAGGCTGCCCTCGCGCCAGTAGCACAGAACGAGTCACGCGTCCGTGTCATTTCATCGAAGCGCCATTCACGCGAACGCGTACTCCATGCGTCCGCGTCGCTAGCGCCGCACAACATATCCATATCTGCCAAAATATCTTACCTTTCTCTTCCCCAAATCCTACTTTTTCTTTTTCCTTCTTATTTCTTCCCCTTCCTTCTTCCTTCTTCCTTCTTTCTCACTTTCTACTCTCTCTCTCTCTCTCTCTCACCACCATTATCAAGGTTTTTCTTTTCTTCTTCCCTCCTTACTTTTCTATTCTTCTTCTTATTTTTATGTTGTCTTCTTCTTTTCTTTTTCTTTTCACTTTCATTATCCATATTTTCTTTTTCTTTTTTTTTCTTTTAATTGGTGTTGGAAATTTATTAGGGTCATTATTATTCCTTATGATTTGCTTGTGGATTGTTATGGAACTGTTTGGCAATTATATATTAATTTTATAGGGTTGCTTGCATGTTCAATTCAATATTTTCAATAGCTTATTTACCATGCATGCTATGTGTTTGTGGAAACGCCCGTATGGTATTATGCACTGTTTTTCGATATCTTTTATTCTACTACTCTAAATGCTTGCTTTTCACAAAACCCTTTTTATATTATATTATTTAAATATAATTGTTATTACAACCAGGTTATTAGTTTGAAAGGCTTTGTAATATAACTTGGACATTGAATGCTTGATCTATGCTACTCATGCATTTGCCTGCATGCCAATAAACACCTTGCATTTAATTGTCATCATATGCACTTGCTATATTTCTATTGATGATTTTTCACATGTAGTCATGACCATCTGTTAACATCATTCATCTTTTAATGTGCATTGATTACCACCTTTCCCGTTCTCTTCCTTGTCCTAACCCTTGACATTTTAACATACTTTCACTTTTCTTTCTTTCAGGATGGCCACCAAGAAAGGCAAGGAGAAAGCGACTCCCAAATCAACAGCGAGGAGAGGAACAAAAAGAGCATTAGTGGCAGAGCAATCTTCAACTGCAGTTAAGCCCTCAACAAAAAGAATTAAGAGGATTATAAAGGTTGATGAAAAAGAGAAAGCCTTCCCAGCAAAGGACACTGCGCGATTTACCAACCGCTACTGTGAGCAGATGTTCCCCATCCTGGCAGAAAGGAGTTACAACAACGAATACCTTCTTATCCTCATGACCCATATTGCTGAATTTCTTGAGCCGCAAATTGAACGAAGACAATGGGGTTTCCTACAGAGACAGCCACGGCAGGTTAATCTTTCCTGGGTAGTCGAGTTCGACTCTAATTTCCACATGCCAACCCTGCAGTCTGTCTATGTCCGTCAGAAGTAAATTCCCATTACAGAAAAGGCCATTCAACGAGCTTTAGATCTTTTCCCTACTCCAGAAGGACTGGACGCATTTCAAGAAGCCTCCCTCAAGCGCCAGACGTACCAATTTGACTGGGACGCTGTTCTCAGAATTATCGCACTACCTAGCAGCAGATGGATTTATGGATATCATCGTTCCCGTCCTAAGGAAATATCGGCTTCCGCACTTACTTTGGAGGCTCGCGTATGGGCACAGATTATGTCCCATTACGTCTTTCCAAGCATTCACGAGTCCTCCTTCACTGCAGACATGGCTGTTTTACTATGGTGCATCCTTACAGACCAGCCTCTAAACTTACCAAGACACATCCGGAATGCAATGGGACACGTACAAATTGCGGGCAACTTACCTTTTCCCGCCTTGGTCTCAGATCTTGTCTCAACAGCCAGAGTCTCCTATAGAGCTGGGGACACCAAAGCCATGCTCCCACGGGATGATCAATACGTCCCTAACGGGAAATATATCAGACCTCCAGCAGCCACTACAAGCCAACCTACTGAACCGGCTGAAGATATTTCACCTTCAACACCACAAGCACCTACTACAAACCAACTACTCCATCAGATACTTGAGAGGTTGGATCGGCCGGAACACAAAGCAAAGCTAAGAGAGCGCCGTAACAAGTGCCGATTCACATACCTCAAGGAGCTACTTATGGGAAAATACAGAGACCCAAACACCCCGGACTCCACTTTATTTACCAGCACAGGGAGCCATGACGGTCCCGACTGTGAAGATACTGCTACCAGCCCACCTTTGTCCCTGACAGATGGCACCGAGGACGGTGCAAAGCCTTAAGTGTGGGGAGGTCGGTCAGTACCTGACTTCCGGAGGTAATTTCTCTTCCTTAACATCAATAAAATAGGATATTTAGTTAGTTTTTCAATTTTTTTTGTTTTAGAATGTGATAGATTGCATAGTAATAGGTTAGTTGCATGCATGTTCTACTTGATTGGAAAGATAATAAGTTTCTTCTAAGACCCTATTTTTAGAACAAAATTTCACTAATTTTAATCAAAACTTTTATGTTAAATTTGCTTGAAGTTATATTTGGATCATAGTTTAAAAGGCTAAGAACACACAACCCGTAAGATTTGAGCTTAGTTACATGGTTACATTATTTAACCATCAATATTTTATTCTTGTGTGTTTACTTCTCTATGCTTGTAATCTATATTTTGTTTCATCCTATATGTCCAATGTTTAATATATTTATATGCTTATATATGATTGAGGCCATTATTTGTTTAGCTCACTTATCCAAATTAAGCCTACCCCTTAAGTTACCTTTCTTAGCCACTTTGAGCCTTTAAATCCCATTTGTTCTGTATTTTACCACATCACTAGCCTTAAGCAGAAAAACAATTATATATCCCAATTGAATCTTTGGTTAGCTTAAGATAGAATTGTGTGTTAATTGAGTATGGGAAGATTGTGGGAACAAAAGATAATAAGGGAATGTGTCATGATAATATAATGGGAATTTGGGTACCTACTCATATGAAACTATAAAAATTGAAAATTCTATGTGCATTGATAAGCTATGTTTATTTTCATGTTAAAAAAAATCCAAAAAAAATTCAATAAATAAATAAGGGGACAAAATTACCCCAATGCTAAGTTAAAATTCAAGGATCAATGCATATATGATAAAATTAAAATAAAAGTTGATACATGAGTATGGAATGTGAGAGAGAAATTTTGGGTAGCTAGGTATGAAATTTAAAGTTATATAGAATATATATGTGTTAGGTAAAAGCTTAGGTTAATTAAAGATTCAATTTATAAGCTCACTTAGCCATATATATCCTTACCTTTACCTTAGCCCCATTACAACCTTGAAAAGACCTCATGATGTTTGTATTGGTGCATTAAATGTTGTTGATTGGTTAGGTGAAGAACAAAAATTAGAAAGCATGATTAGAGAAGGATAGAGTGAGTACCCTATATACTTGAGAGACTAGAATGTACATACATCATCAGTGAGGGTTCAATGCTTAAATTCTATGTTCCCTGCTTTCATGAGCTACCTTCTTGCATTTTTATCTATTCTTACTGTATAAGAATTGAATTAGTGGAATTTGATTTGTGATTGTCTTGAAGAGCTTACTTACTTTTAACCAAGTAGACAATAATCATATAGTTGCATTCATATGTATAGGCTGCACTGCATTGCATGAGTTTTACATGTTCCTACTCATTTATTTTATCTCCTTCAATTAAGCATGAGGACATGCTAATGTTTAAGTGTGGGGAGGATGATAAACCATTATTTTATGGTCTATATTATGTTTAATTGTGTGGTTTTATCAAATCTTTACCCACTTATTCATATGATTAGCATGTATTTACAACTCCTTCAAAAAATTACTCCATGGTTGAAAACTTGCTTCCTAGAGACTTTTAATTATGTATTTTAATTCTCCTTTATTCCATTCAATGCCGTGATCCGTGTGTTGAGTGTTTCAAGCTTTATAGGGCATGAATGACTTGGAAATTGGAGAGGAGGCTGGCAAAAATGGAGGGAACACAAGAAATTGAGGAGATGACCAGCGAGAAGTGATGCGGGCGCATGGCTCACGCGACCGCGCGAAATAGAGGAAATTGCAGTGACACGCTCGCGTGCTTGATGTGAATGCATGGATTGGAAACTGCACAAGTGACACGAATGCGTGGACGACGCGGACGCGTGGCAAGGCAAAACGCTGGATGACGTGAACGCGTGGATGACGGGTTCGTGTGACGTGCGCGATCTGCAGAATCTGCAGAATTCACTGGGGGCGATTTTGGGCCATGTTTTGACCCAGTTTTCGGTCCAGAAAAGCATATTAGAGCCAGGGAACATGCAGGGACTAGGGAGACAATTCATTCCGCATAATTTTAGTTTTTAGATCTGAATTTACTCCTCCTCTAGGTTTTCTCTCTACACATTCATAGTTCGTAGGATTTTGTTTTTATTTCTTTTTGGATTGGGATATTGAGAAGAGTTATTACCTCCGCCAAGACTTCATCATTCTAGTTTGTTTCCTTACTTGTCACTTACTCTTTCATATCTTTAATTTGTTCAGAATTACTATTGGATTATTTTTAGAGTTTATTAATACAAGAACTATTTTCATTTTTAATTGACCTTTTTGATTATTATTTATCATGTCTTCCTTTATTTTCATTTCTTATTTTGTGAAGTTTACAATCATAATGAGCGAGTAGTCCCATAACTTGATTGGGAGTTGGTTGAAAGGAGAACCTTGAGTTGGAATGCTCAAGAGTAAAATTATAATTGGGTTTATCATTGGGTCGCCCTCTAGTCACTGACACTAGTCCTTCCCAAGGGAGAGGATTGGAACTTGTGAATAGAAACTGACTTCCAACTTGCTTGACTTTCCTTTATCTGGTAAAGGATAACTGAGCAGAACAACCTTCAATTATCAATTAATCTTGGGAGAACTCCAACAAGGACATGACTTCCGACTAATCTACTCCCGGTCAAGGTTTTTATTTAAATTATATAAATTCTCTAATTTAATTTCCTGTCTATCAAACTCAAACCCTTTTGGAAAATATCTGATTAATAAAATAGCACATCTTTCTGCAACTCGTTGGGAGACGACCTGGGATTCATACTCCTAGTATTTTAATTCTAATTTTGTGACAATCCTTCTAAATTGATAAGCGGATTTTTGTTGATTGAGAACTGTACTTGCAACGTATCTCTTATATTAATTTCTTAATCCGCCAATTTCCGCCATGTCAGCCATGCCAAGGGATAACAATTTTGTGCACCAAATTTTTGGCGCCGTTTCCGGGGATTGTTCGAGTTTGGACAACTGACGGTTCATCTTGTTGCTTAGATTGGGTTATTTTATTTTATTTTATTTTATTTTATTTTTCTTTATTTTCAAAAAAATAAAAACAATATAAAAAAATTTTTATTTTATTCTTCAGAATTTTTAAGAATGAATTCTAGAGTTTCATGATGATATGTTGAAGCCTGGCTGGCTGTGAAGCGATGTTTAATTCTTTTGGACTGAGGCTTCCACTTATCAATGCAAAAGCGTGTTAGTTGATTCCCATCAATTTGGTTGTTACACACATAGCTATTGTATACAATGTTCTGCTAAAGCTTGGCTGGCCATTGGCCATGTCTAGTGTTTTGGACCGAAGCTTTCACTTAAAGCTTGGCTGGCTAGTAAGCCATGTCTAATTCCTGGACCGGAGCTTTAGACTAACATTGCATGATTCCTGGAATTCTCATTAAGAATTTTGAATTCCTTATTTTTCTTTTTCCAAAATACTTTCGAAAAATACAAAAGTTTTTTTTAAAACCAAAAAAACAAAAAATTTTGTGTTTCTTGTTTGAGTCTAGAGTCAAATTTTAAGTTTGGTGTCAATTGCATGTTTTTATTTTTCTTACATTTTTCGAGAACATATGCATTGTGTTCTTCATTGATCTTCAAGTTGTTCTTGATGATTTTCCTTGTTCTGATCTTTGAATTCTCTTGTTTAGTGTTTTATGTTGTTTTTCATATGCATTTTCAAAATCATAGTATCTGAACATTCAAAAGTCCTAAGTTTGGTGTCTTGCATGTCTTTCTTTCCTTAAAAATTTTCAAAAATATGTTCTTGATGTTCATCATGATCTTCAAAGTGTTCTTGGTGTTCATCTTGACATTCAAAGTGTCCTTGCATGCATTATTTGTTTTTGATCTTGCATTCTTATGTTTTAATTCATTTTGTTGTTTGTCTCTCTCATCATTAAAAATTCAAAAATTCAAAAATATATCTTTTCAAGTCAATAATCCAAGGAATTGAAGATTCAGAACATTCAGCAGAGGAATTACAGAGAAAAAGCTGGGCGTTCAAAACGCCCAGTGAGGAAGGAAATTTGGCATTTAAGCGCTAGCCAGGGTACCTGGCTGGGCGTTAAACGCCAGAAATGGATACCATTCTGGGCGTTTAACGCCAAGATGGCACAGGAGAGGAGATTTTGTTTTCAATTCAAATCTTTTCAATCATAACTTTTTCAAAAATCAAATCTTTTTCATTTTTATTTCACTATTTTCAAAAATCTTGCTAACAATTAAAGTTTTTATTCAAAAAAAAATTCTCAAGTTTGTTACTTTCTTGTTAAGAAAGATTCAATATTTAAATTTTAGAATCATATCTTTTAAATTCCTTGCTAGTTAAGTCATCAATTTTAAAAATCAAATCTCTTTAAATTGTTTTTCAATCATATCTTTTTAAATCATATATTTTTCAAAGCACATCTTTTTAAAATTCTAATTTCAAAATCTCTTTCTAACTTCTTATCTTTTCAAATTTATTATTTTTTATCTTTTTCAAAACCAACTAACTAGTTTTTCACTTTTAATTTTCGAAAACCATCAACCACTTTTTCAAAATTCTTTTTAAATTTTTATCTTTTTATTTAAAAATTTTCAAAAATTTTCCCCCTCTTATCTCTTTCTATTTAATCACTAACACTTCTCCTCTACTAGCAATTCGAACCCTCTCCCCTCTTTATATGTTCAAATTCTCCTCTATCTACCTCATCCTTCCATTCTTATTTTCCTCTAACACCTCAGGGAATCTCTATACTTTGACATAGAGGATTCCATACTTTCTTTGTTTTCTTCTCTCTTATATGAGCAGGAACAAAGATAAAGGCATACTTGTTGAAGCTGATCCTGAACCTGAAAGGACTCTGAAGAGGAAGCTAAGAGCAGCTAAAGCACAATACTCTGAAGAGAACCTAACTGAAATTCTCGAAAAGGAGAAGGACATGGCAGCCGAACCCAACAACAACAATGCAAGGAAGGTACTTGGTGACTTTACTGCACCAACTCCTGACTTCTATGGGAGAAGCATCTCTATTCCTGCCATTGGAGCAAATAATTTTGAGCTTAAGCCTCAATTAGTTTCTCTGATGCAACAGAATTGTAAGTTTCATGGACTTCCATTGGAAGATCCTTATCAGTTCTTGGCTGAATTCTTGCAAATCTGTGACACTGTTAAGACCAATGGAGTTGATCCCGAGGTCTACAGACTACTGCTTTTTCCCTTTGCTGTAAGAGACAGAGCTAGGACATGGATGGACTCACAACCTAAGGAAAGCTTGAACTCTTGGGAAAAGCTGGTCAGTGCTTTTCTGGCCAAATTCTTTCCACCTCAAAAGATGAGCAAGCTTAGAGTGGAAGTCCAAACCTTCAGAGAGAAGGAAGGTGAATCCCTCTATAAAGCTTGGGAAAGATACAAGCAATTGATCAGAAGGTGTCCTTCTGACATGCTTTTAGAATGGAGCATCATATGCATATTTTATGATGGTCTGTCTGAACTGTCCAAGATGTCATTGGACAGCTCTACTGGAGGATCTCTTCATCTGAAGAAGACGCCTGCAGAAGCTTAGGAACTCATTGAAATGGTTACAAATAACCAGTTCATGTACACCTCTGAGAGGAATCCTGTGAATAATGGGACGCCTCAGAAGAAGGGAGTTCTTGAAATTGATGCTCTGAATGCCATATTGGCTCAGAACAAAATATTGACTCAGCAAGTCAATATGATTTCTCAAAGTCTGAATGGATTGCAAGCTGCATCCAACAGTACTAAAGAAGCATCTTCTGAAGAAGAAGCTTATAATCCTGAGAACCTAGCAATGGAAGAGTTGAATTACATGGGAGAACCCTATGGAAACACCTATAATCCTTCATGGAAAAATCATCCAAATCTCTCATGGAAGGATCAACAGAAGCCTCAACAAGGCTTCAATAGTAACAACAGTGGAAGAAATAGGTTTAGCAATAGCAAGCCTTTTCCATCATCTTCTCAGCAATAGATAGAGAATTCTGAGCAGAGCCTCTCTAGCTTAGCAACCATAGTCTCTGATCTATCCAAGACCACTCTCAGTTTCATCAATGAGGCACGGTCCTCTATCAGGAATCTGGAGGCACACGTGGGTCAGCTGAGTAAGAAAATTACTAAAACTCCTCCTAGTACTCTCCCAAGCAATATAGAAGAGAATCCCAAGAGAGAGTGCAAGGCCATAACTATGACCATCATGGCCGAACCTGGAGAGAGTGAAAGGCCAGTGATTCCCAGTGAGGAAGACCTCATAGGACGTTCACTGACCAATAGGGAGTTCCTCTTTGAGGAATCAAAGGAATCTGAGGCTCATACAGAGACCATAGAGATTCTATTGAACTTTCTTCTGTCATTCATGAGCTCTGATGAGTATTCTTCCTATGAAGAGGATGAAGATATTACTGAAGAGCAAGTTGCTAAGTACCTTGGAACAATCATGAAGCTGAATGCCAAGTTATTTGGTAATGAGACTTGGGAGGATGAACCCCCCTTGCTCACCAATGAACTGAATGCCTTGGTTAGGCAGACATTACCTCAGAAGAAATCGGATCCCGGAAAATTCTTAATACCCTGTACCATAGGCACCATGACCTTTGAGAAGGCTCTGTGTGACCTGGGGTCAGACATAAACCTCATGCCACTCTCTGTAATGGAGAAACTGGGTATCTTTGAGGTACAATCTACAAGAATCTCACTAGAGATGGCAAACAAATCCATGAAACAGGCTTATGGACTTGTAGAGGATGTTTTAGTGAAGGTTGAAGGCCTTTACATCCCTGTTGAATTCATAATCCTAGACACTGGGAAGGATAAGGATGAATCCATCATCCTTGGAAGACCCTTCCTAGCCACAGCAAAAACTGTGATTGATGTGGACAGAGGAAAGTTAGTCCTTCAATTGAATGAGGACTACCTTGTGTTTAAAGCTCAAAGATCTCCCTCTGTAGCCATGGAGATGAAGCATGAAAAGCTTCTCTCAATATAGAGTCAAACCAAGCCCCCACATTCAAACTATAAGTTTGGTGTTGGGAGGCCCCAACCATGCTCTGAATATCTGTGAAGCTCCATGAGAGCTCACTGTCAAGCTATTGACATTAAAGAAGCACTTATTGGGAGGCAACCCAATTTTATTTATCTATGTTATTTTATGTTTTCTTTAGGTTGATGATCATGTGGAGTGGTGCACGAATTGTAAATCACACTTTTTACAACTCGTACCACTAACCAGCAAGTGCACTGGGTCGTCCAAGTAATACCTTACGTGAGTAAGGGTCGATCCCACGGAGATTGTTGGCTTGAAGCAATCTATGGTTATCTTGTAACTCTTAGTCAGGAAAATAATAAAATAATTCACTTATCAAATTGATTTGCAAATGAACAAGAGAGCATGAATTAAAGGTTACTTGTTATGCAGTAAATGAGAACATGTTGGAGTTTTGGAGATGTTTTGCCTTTTGAATCTCTGCTTTCTCCCTATCTTCTTCTTCACGCACGCACGTCCCTCCTATGGCAAGCTATGTGTTGGAGGATCACCGTTGTCAATGGCTACCATCCTTCCTTTCAGTGAAAATGGTCCAGGTGCGCTGTCACCGCACGGCTAATCATCTGTAGGTTCTCGATCATACCGGAATAGGATTCGCTATCCTTTTGCGTCTGTCACTACGCCCAGCACTCGCGAGTTTGAAGCTCGTCACAGTCATCCAATCCCAGAATCCTACTAGGAATACCACAGACAAGGTTTAGACTTTCTGGATTCTCAAGGATGCTGCCAATGAATTCTAGCTTATACCACGGAGATTCCGATTAAGGAATCTAAGAGATACTCATTCGATCTAATGTAGAACGGAGGTGGTTGTCAGGCACTCGTTCATAGGTTGAGAATGGTGATGAGTGTCATGGATCATCACATTCATCATAATAAGGCACAAATGAACATCTTAGATAGGAACAAGCGTGATTGAATAGAAAACAGAAATACTTGCGTTAATTCATCGAAGCACAGCAGAGCTCCTCACCCCCAACAATGGAGTTTAGAGACTCATGCTGTCAAAAGGTACAAAGTTCAGATCTAAAATATCATGAGATACAAAATAAATCTCTAAAAGTTGTTTAAATACTAAACTAGTAACCTAGGTTTACAGAAATGAGTAAACTATGATAGATGGTGCAGAAATCTACTTATAGGGCCCACTTGGTGTGTGCTGGGGCTGAGACTTAAGCTAATCACGTGCATAGGGCTGTTTTGGGCGTTCAACGCCAGCTTTGGATCCTTTTCTGGCGTTGAACTCCACTTTGTAACTTGTTTCTGGCGCTGGACGCCAGACAGCAGCATGGAACTGGCGTTGAACGCCAGTTTATGTCATCTATCCTTGAGCAAAGTATAGACTATTATATATTGCTGGAAAGCCCTGGATTTCTACTTTCCAACGCAATTGGAAGCGCGCCATTTGGAATTTTGTAGCTCCAGAAAATCCACTTTGAGTGTAGGGAGGTCAGAATCCAACAGCATCAGCAGTCCTTTTTCAGCCTGAATCGGATTTTTGCTCAGCTCCCTCAATTTCAGCCAGAAAATACCTGAAATCACAGAAAAACACATAAACTCATAGTAAAGTCCAGAAATATGAATTTTGCCTAGAAACTACTAAAAATAAACTAAAAACTAACTAAAATACACTAAAAACTATATGAAATTAACCCCAAAAAGCGTATAAAATATCCGCTCATCATGGAGTCACAAAAATAACTGCAAAAAATTAAAGCAAAATCAAAAATAGCATTAAAAACAGCACACCCTGGAGGATGAACTTACTGGCGTTTAAACGCCAGTAAGAGTAGCAGAATGGGCGTTAAACGCCCAATATGGCACCATTCTGGGCGTTTAACACCAGAAATGGGCACCAGACTGGCGTTTAACGCCAGAACAGGACAACAAGCTGGCATTAAATGCCAGAAAAGGAAGAAGGACTGGCGTTAAACGCCAGAAAGGGAAGAAAAGCTGGCGTTAAACGCCAGAAACAGGCAGCAACCTGGCGTTTAACGCCAGAATTGCACTCTAAGGGCGTTTTGCACGCCTAAATGGAGCAGGGATGAGAAGTCCTTGACCCCTCAGGATCTGTGGACCCCACAGGATCCCCACCAACCTCAACTCATTCTCTCTCTCCCTCACACCTTTTCATAACACTCGTCCCCAAATACCCTTCACCAATCACCTACATATCTCTTCCCCAAAAACCCCACCTACCTCCAAATTCAAAATCCTTTCCCTCCCAAACCCAACCCCAAATACACGAACCTACCCTCCCCCCACTCCTATATAAACCCCTCATCCCTCCTTCAATTTCACACATCACAAACACCTTATAAACCCTTGGCCGAATTCACTCTCTCCCTCCATCTCCTCTATTTTCTTCTTCTTCCCCTTCTTTCTTTCTTCTTTTGATCGAGGACGAGCAAACCTTTTAAGTTTGGTGTGGTAAAAGCGTTGCTTTTTGTTTTTCTATAACCATTTAAGGCACCTAAGGCCGGAAAAACCTCTAGAAAGAGGAAAGGGAAGGCAAAAGCTTCCACCTCCGAGTCATGAGAGATGGAGAGATTCATCTCAAAGGTCCATCAAGACCACTTCTATGAAGTTGTGGCCAAGAAGAAGATGATTCCAGAGTTTCCTTTCATGCTCAAAAGGAATGAGTATCCGGAGATCCGACATGAGATTCGAAGAAAAGGTTGGGAAGTTCTCACCAACCCCATTCAACAAGTCAGAATCTTAATGGTTCAAGAGTTCTATGCCAATGCGTGGATCACTAGGAACCATGATCAAAGTATGAACCCGAACCCAAAGAATTGGCTTACAATGGTTCGGGGGAAATACTTAGATTTCAGTCCGGAAAATGTAAGGTTGGCGTTCGACTTGCCAATGATGCAAGAAAAGGCACGCCCCTATACTAGAAGGGTCAACTTTGATCAAAGGTTGGACCAAGTTGAGAGGAGCTCAATGGAAAAGAAACTCAAGAGGCAAGTCGGTTCAATTGAGAAGACCGGACCTTAAGCCTGTTGCTAGAGGATGGTTGGAGTTCATCCAATGCTCTATCATTCCTACTAGCAACCGATCCGAAGTAACTGTGGATCGGGCCATCATGATCCATAGCATCATGATTGAAGAGGAAGTGGAGGTTCATGAGATCATACCTCTAGAACTCTACAAGGTGGCAGACAAGTCCTCCACTTTGGCAAGGTTAGCCTTCTCTCATCTCATTTGTCACATATGCAATTCGGCTGGGATTGTCATAGAGGGAGACATCCTCATTGAAGAGGACAAGCCCATCACTAAAAAGAGGATGGAGCAAACAAGAGAGCCCACTCATGGACCTCAACAAGAGTATGAGGAAGTCCCTCATCAAGAAATCCCTGAGATGCCTCAAGGGATGCATTTTCCTCCACACAACTATTGGGAGCAACTCAACACCTCCTTGGAAGGCTTGAGTTACAACATGGATCAACTAAGGGTGGAGCACCAAGAGCACTCCATCATTCTCCATGAAATTAGAGAAGACCAAAGAGCCATGAGGGGGGAGCAACAAAGGCAAGGAAGAGACATAGAGGAGCTCAAGAGCACCATTGGTTCTTCAAGAGGAAGAGGACGCCACCCTCACTAAGGTGGACCCGTTCCTTAATCTCCTTGTCTATTTGTTTTTTTGTTTTCAATTTTTGAGCTTTATGTTTGACTATGTTTTGTGTCTCTACTACATGATCATTAGTGTCTAGTGTCTATGTCTTAAAGCTATGAATAACTCCATGAATCCTTCACCTCTCTTAAATAAAAAATGTTTCTAATTACAAAAGAACAAGAAGTACATGAGTTCGAAATTTATCTTGAAATTAGTTTAATTATATTGATGTGGTGGCAATACTTTTTGTTTTTTGAATGAATGCTTGAACAGTGCATATTTTTCATAGTGAAGTTTATGAATGTTAAAATTGTTGGCTCTTGAAAGAATGATGAAAAAGAGAAATGTTATTGATGATCTGAAAAATCACAAAATTGATTCTTAAAGTAAGAAAAAGCAGTGAAATGAACTAAGGTTGCAAAAAAAAAGTGGCAAAAATTAAAAGAAAAAAAGAAAAAAAAAGGCAAGCAGAAAAAGCCAATAACCCTTTAAACCAAAAGGCAAGGGTAAAAAGGATCCAAGGCTTTCAGCATTAATGGATAGGAGGGCCCAAAAGAATAAAATCCTGGCCTAAGCGGCTAAACCAAGTTGTCCCTAACCATGTGCTTGTGTCATGAAGGTCCAAGTAAAAAGCTTGAGACTGAGTGGTTAAAGTCGTGATCCAAAGTAAAAAGAGTGTGCTTAAGAGCTCTGGACACCTCTAACTGGGGACTTTAGCAAAGCTGAGTCACAATCTGAAAAGGTTCACCCAGTCATGTGTCTGTGGCATTTATGTATCCGGTGGTAATACTGAAAAACAAAGTGCTTAGGGCCACGACCAAGACTCATAAAGTAGCTGTGTTCAAGAATCAACACACAAAACTAAGAGAATCAATAACACTATCTGAATTCTGAGTTCCTATGGATGCCAATCATTCTAAACTTCAAAGGATAAAGTGAGATGCCAAACTGTTCAGAAGCAAAAAGCTACTAGTCCCACTCATCTAATTGGAGCTAAGTTTCATTGATATTTTAGAATTTATAGTATATTCTCTTCTTTTTATCCTAATTGATTTTCAGTTGCTTGGGGACAAGCAATAATTTAAGTTTGGTCTTGTGATGAGCAGATAATTTATACGCTTTTTGGCATTATTTTTAGGTAGTTTTTAGTAGGATCTAGCTACTTTTTAGTATATTTTTATTAGTTTTTAAGCAAAAATCACATTTCTGGACTTTACTATGAGTTTGTGTGTTTTTCTGTGATTTCAGGTATTTTCTGACTGAAATTAAGGGACCTGAGCAAAAATCTGATTCAGAGGCTGAAAAAGAATTGCAGATGCTGTTGGATTCTGACCTCTCTGAACTCGAAATGGATTTTCTGGAGCTACAGAATCCCAATTGGTGCTCTCTTAATTGCGTTGGAAAGTAGACATCTTGGGATTTCCAGCAATATATAATAGTCCATACTTTGCCCGAGTTTTGATAGCGCAAACTGGCTTTTAAACGCCCATTTTCTATCCTAATCTGGCGTTAAACGCCAGAACTGGCATAAAAGCAAGAGTTAAACGCCCAAACTGGCACCAGAGCTGGCGTTTAACTCCAAGAAACGTCTTTACACGTGAAAGCTTCAATTCTCAGCCCAAGCACACACCAAGTGGGCCCCGGAAGTAGATTTCTGCATTATTTACTTATCTCTGTAAACCCTAGTAACTAGTTTTAGTATAAATAGGACTTTTTACTATTGTATTCGAAGTCTTGGTCATTCTGGTTCCCCCTCTGGAGCCGAAGCCAATGAACACCATTATCACTTATGTATTTTCAACGGTGGAGTTTCTACACACCATAGATTAAGGTGTGGAGCTCTGCTGTTCCTCGAGTATTAATGCAATTACTACTGTTTTCTATTCAATTCAAGCTTATTCTTGTTCTAAGATATTCATTCGCACACAAGAACATGATGAATGTGATGATTATGTGACACTCATCACGATTCTCAACTTATGAACGCGTGCCTGACAACTACTTCCGTTCTACTTGAAAACAAGCTTGAATGAATATCTCTTGGATTTCTAGTCCATGCGTTTGATTGCCTCTCCTGACAACAGAGCCTTCAATTCCTTGAGATCAGAGTCTTCGTGGTATAAGATAGAATCAATTGACAGCATTCTTGATATCCGGAAAGTCTAAACCTTGTCTGTGGTATTCCGAGTAGGATCTGGGATGGGATGACTGTGACGAGCTTCAAACTCATGACTGTTGGGCGTAGTGACAGATGCAAAAGGATCACAGGATCCTATTCCAACACAAGTGAGAACCGACAGATGATTAGCCCTACGTAACCCATAGCTGGACCATTTTCACTGAGAGGACAGACGGTAGCCATTGACAACGGTGATCCCCCAACATACAGCTTGCCATGAAAAGGAGTATAACTGATTGGATGAAAGCAGTAGGAAAGCAGAGATTTAGAAGGAACGAAGCATCTCTATACGCTTATCTAAAATTCCCTCCAATGAATTACATAAGTATCTCTATTTTATTTTATGTTTTATTTATCTTTTAGTTATCAAAATCCCATGATCATTTGAATCTGCCTGACTGAGATTTACAAGATGACCATAGCTTGCTTCAAGCCAACAATCTCCGTGGGATCGACCCTCACTCACGTAAGGTATTACTTGGACGACCCAGTGCACTTGCTGGTCAGCTGTGCGAAGTTGTGAAGAGACGTGTGAATCATGGTATTGTGCACCAAGTTTTTGGAGCGATGCCAAGGGATAACAATTTTGTGCGCCACTTACATTTTGGCACATCACACATGAGCATGGGCGACGCACCCGCGTAGCCTAAAATCATTTGTCCCCTCAAGCCAAACAGAGAGTTGCGCCCAAACGGCGCTGAACTCGTGCGTTTAGAACAATTTCAGAGGACGCGCCCGCGTGCCTCACGCTCACGCGTCAATTTCAAATTTTTCCAATTTACACGTTCGCGTCCATGACGCGTTCGCGTCACCCAATTTTTGCTCAACTCACGCGTACGCGTGGATTAAATTTGATTAACCCCTTGCAAGAAACCTTTTCTCGCGTCAGACAGCCCCCTTATCCCTTCACCCCTCCCTCTTCCCTCCACTCCCCCATTCAAAACCCACCACCCCCAACCC
>NC_029785.2:120625406-120632337 GCF_000816755.2 Arachis ipaensis | reverse complement strand
ATCCTCCGCCGCCGCTACCGCGTGCCGCCGTGCCGCCAGCGACCTCCGGCTCAATCCTTTCCCCTTCTTGCTTCCAATCCTACCTCCGCCCCTTTCCAGGTTCCACTGCACTCCAATTTCTTTCCTGTTCAAGTTCGTTAGCTTACCTATTTTACTCTATTCAAATTAGGTTAGTTAGATATGTATGTTTGTAGTGGATTCTAGGTGGTTAGGTAGCTAGGATGTGGTTAGAGGATTCTAGGTCTGATAAATGCTCCGTACATGCTGTTTGATTTATCTGCCTTTTTACTATTGAGAGACTGTTGATGTTGCTATTCACTGCCGTCCATTACTGTTCAATCCTATTATGTTTTATCGGATCTTAAATGAGTGTTACCAATGCCTATATAATTGGACATACATTAGCATTCTTGTTGACAGTTGCTTTATCCTCGCTGATTCAGTAAGCTGAATACATTGCATCTATTTTCTAAATTCTTGCTTGCTTCCTGAATTTGCTAACGACAGGCTGATTACATATACCTGATTATTGCTGTTTCGGATTAGCTAACTCACTCATGGCTGTTTTGGATTGGCTAAATTTGCTTATTGCATATCCTTGCTATTTTTGGTCTTACCTGTTCTAGGATTCATATAAGCTGCTAATCTTGCTTCAAAGTAATGCTGCTTGCATTATTATTCTATTTGATTTTCCAGGAACATCACTTTTACTACCGAAATGCTGCCCAAATTTTTTAAAATAAAAAAGCTGTTTTCCTTACCTTTCTCTCATGAATCGACTTTGGCACTCTTGATAATAATCGGCCTAATGTTTGCACTTCTTTTATTATCAATAATCTGCATTATCTGCTTGAACATGAGTCAACTGTTCTTCAAGTTTGTGCATTTTTCTTTCGTTAAACTCGGAACCACAGTACCATGCCACTAACTTTAACTTCCCTTATTAACTTTTAACTTCATTGACTTTCTAACTTCTATCTTAGTTCACACTAACTACTTTTAACCCATTTCAAGGCATGATAATTGTTGTTCCCTGACCAACAAACATTCTGCATCTCATAGTTCTTGGATTGTGATTTTTAATTGAATTCTTTGACTTTTATCTTGCATCCAGTACAAAGTTCTACATCTATCTGACTCACTTCATGCTTTGATTTTAATTCCTCTTTTACTCATCTATACTTCTATTGCTTGAATACTATTTGCCTTCCTGTTTTTCCTGCTTTAGTTTAACAAATTGTATCCTGGAACCTCTACTTTTCAGGATGTCAGATCCAAAAGGGAAAGGAAAAGCTAAAGCAGGCACAGGAAAAAGAAAAAGAGGAGACTCATCTACCACTGTTTTAGATATACTACATGATGATTCCTGGCGGGAGAAGAATTTTACTCCGCAGGAAAAAGCTGATCAATTAGAGCCTGCAACCGACCAAGTCAAGTTTGCAAACCGATACTGTGAACTGAAGTTTTCGGTCTTTGCAACTTCAAGGAACTTATACCTAGAAAAGACCCTCCGAATTCCAGCTGAATTACAGCAGTACACCACAGAACAAATCAAACAGAGAGGCTGGTTCTTTCTAGAGAGGAACTTGACAGAAGTTAATGCATCTTGGGTAAGGGAATTCTATTGCAACTTTCATAAGACGATCCTGGATGCAGTGCAGCTTAGAGACAAGAAGATTTTAGTCACTGAGGAGGCAATTGAAGATATCCTCCACTTTCAACCTAAATCAGATACACCAGATGGTTACCAGCAGGCTGAGGAGGATAAGAGGTTTATGCATTTTGATTGGGACGCAGTAAAGTGCACAATAGATATTGATCCTACTGTCCCATGGGTGATGGGCAAGTCAATAGTAACTCCAAAATGTATCAAAATTATTTATCTGAATGATGAGGCTCGGCTCTGGCAACAAATCCTAAGTAACTATGTGATGCCGAGCACTCACGAGACTGAGGTGTCAGCCGCCATGATTACTCTTATATGGTGCGTAATGGAAGACAATGACCTGTACCTTCCACGAATTATCCAGTACTACATGGCCAGAGTTCATGTCCGAGGTACTCTTTCCTTCCCCTATCTGATTACTCAGCTGGGCCGCCGAGCTGAGGTACCTTGGGAGCTTGCGGATGAAAAGCCACCAGCCGCCGAGTGCAAGAAGATCATCCCACATGGCAGGAAGTTCCAGGCTTTGGGTTACAAACCTCCTTTTCTTACTGCCTCCGCTGATGCAACCACATCTTCTGCTGCCCATTCAGCACCTACTGTACCACCCACATCCACAACACCCTCACCTGCTTCTCAGCCCATCTACCACCTTGTGCACCGCCTATTTGAGTGCCTACACCAGATGGAGTGCCGCAACCAGCGGCGATATGAGTGATCTGAGCGTCGCAGCAAGCGACGCTATGAGCATTTGAAGTTGATGATCCGGTCGGGCGACACTGACATCCCCTCTGAGCCTGACTCACCATCGGAGCCATCTGAGGAGGAGGCGGATGAGCATGAGGAGGATGCACAAACAGAGGATGAGCAGGCAAGATCCCAGTAGGCAGAGACACAGCAGGCAGAGCCCCAGCATGAGGAGCCTCAGCAGACACAGCTAGTAGACCCATAGGCACCTATACAGGCAGAGCCTCAGCCACTTTTACTGCCAGAGCCCATCGAGACAGCACCAGCACACCCCTCCGGAGGTGCCGACTCTTCACACCCGGCCTGATTGAGTATCGAGGATGATGCTATTATTTAAGTGTGGGGAGGTCGCCATCTCTGGCGTTGATTATATTTTTGGTGAACTATTTCAGACCCTTTTTCATCTTTTTTTTTCTTATTTTGCCTTTCTCTTGCTATTTGGACACTTCTACTCTATTGTACTCGTATTTGTCTCCACTTGATTACATTTTGTATTTTGGGTTGTATATATCTTAGATATTTAGCTTGATTCGCACCCTTAGCTTATTAGTTGTGATATAGAAACATATGGATTATTAAGTTTAGTTTACCCCTTTCAACATATGAGAGTTTAGTTTAATTGAAAATAAAGGAGTAAACTAGAAATTATTAGTTTTTCATAATCACAACAATCCACTTAGTATATATACATATAGCAATAAATGTTGGTAAATTGACAACATTTTTCAAAGAATATACTTATTTTTATATGAGCCATTCAAAGATTCACATTGAGTTGAATGGAAACTCTTAATTCCTACTTGCATGATATACATAACTGGTATATGGTATTTGAGCCAAAGAACACACAACTCGTGAGTTTTTGAGCTTAATTACATGGTTACATTGTTTAACCATAAATATTTTCTTTCTTGTGAGTTTTCTTCTCTATGCTTGCAGACTTTACTTTGTTCCACTCTATATGTCCAATATAGAATGTACTTACATACTTGCATATGATTGAGGCCATTATTTGTTATTGCTCACTTATCCCAAATAAGCCTACCTTTTTAAGTCACCCTTGTTAGCCACCTTGAGCCTTTTTAATTGCCATTTATTCTATCCTATAACTACATTACTAGCCTTAAGCAGAAAAACAAATTGAATATCCCAAATTGGATCCTTGGTTAGCTTAAGATAGAGATTGTGCATTCACTAAGTGTGGGGAAACTGTGAGAATATGGGATGATAGGAAAGACATTTAATTGATAAATTATTTGGAATTTGGGTACCTGCTCATGTGAAAATAGAAAGATTAAAAATCTATGTGCATTGATAATGTTATGTTTACTTTTATTTTGTTAAAAAAAATTCAATGCATATGTGATACAAGTTAAAAGAAAAGTTGGCACATGAGTATGTGATACAAAAAAAAAAGGAATTATAGGAAGCTAGGCATAATGTTAGATTTGTATAGAGTATGTATATGGTATGTGAGATCTTAAACCGATCAAGGATTCAATTTATAGCTCACTTAGCCTTATATATATATATACCCTCACCTTTACCTTAGCCCCATTACAACCTTGGAAAGACCTCATGATGTTTGCATGTGTACATTAAATATTTTTTGATTGGTTAGATGAAGAACAAAGTTTTAGAAAGCATGACTAGAGAAGAGTAGAGTGATTAACCCCAAACACTGAGTGGTTAGAATGTATACACAAATCCAGTGAGGGTTCAATAAGCTCATTTCTATATATCCATGTTTAATCATTGCTTGTCTTGCAAGTTTGTGAACTATTTTTGATTAACTCAACTCAATTGTGAACATATTTTAATATGGCTTGGCCCTTGGTTGTGCAATTATGATTCCTTGAAAAATTTGACTCAATAAAACCACATGTAAGCTCTATGTGTACATAAGTGGATAGTAATTAGAATTGCATGATTCATTTAGGTAGCTTGCATTTAGATAGATTGCATTGCATAGATTCCACCACTCTACCCTCACTCTTTTCCAGTTTCTCTTGAGCTAAGCATGAGGACATGCTAATGTTTAAGTGTGGGGAGGTTGATAAACCACTATTTTATGATTTATCTTATGCTCAATTGAGTGGTTTTTATCAAGTCTTTGCTCAGTTATTCGCATTATTTGCATGATTTTACAAATCCTTCCTAATTTTGTGATATATGTAAAAGTATGTTTCCTAGGTCTTAAAACTATTAATTTTAATTATCCTTTATTACCATTCGATGCCGTGATCTGTGTGTTGAGTATTTTCAGGCTTTATAGGGCAGGCATGACTTAGAGGATGGGAAGGAAACATGCAAAAGTGGAAGGAACAATAAAAATGAAGTATTAAAGGAACTGGCAGCAACGTGCACGCATGGTCGACGCAGACGTGTGCCTCGTGCAGAACACAAGCGACGCATACGCGTGACTGACGCATACGCGTGGGGAGAAAAATTGCCAAATGACGTGCACGCGTGACCCACGCATACGCGTGATGTGCGCCACGTGAAGAAAATTCACAAATCGTTCCCAACGATTTCTGGGCTCCTTTTGGACCAGTTCTCGACCCAGAAAACACAGATTAAAGGATATAGAGTGGAGGAATCAACACACACACAGGACACACAACATACACCTTTCATTCACAGAATTTTAGGTTTAGATGTAGTTTCTAGAGAGGAGACTCTCTCCTCTCTCTTAGGTTTTAGGAATTAGGATTTCTCTTAGTTTGGATCTAATTTCTCTCCAATCCCAGGTTTAATGTTCCTTGACTTGATTCTTCTCTATTCTTATTGATTATAATACTTTGATTTATACATTCCTTGTTGATTGGATTCTCTATTTAATAAAATTTGAGGTATTTTATTGCAATTGATTGTGTGGATGTTATTATATCTCATTGCTTCTCTATTAGTTTGTGTTGAGCCTTCCAAGTGTTTGATAAAATGCTTGGGAGAGTTTTAGCTTAGATTTTCCCCTTGTGGTCTTGGTTGAGTAATTGGTGACACTTGACTTATCAAATTCCTTAGTTGATTGACAATTGAAGGTTGCTAATTGATTTGGACTCCTCTAAAGCTAGTCTTTCCATAGGAGTTGACTAGGACTTGAGAGATCAAATTGATTCATGCACTTGACTTTCCTTCGCAATTAGAGGGTTAACTAAGTGGTTGCAACTAACGATTCTCATCACTATTGAGGGCGATAACAAGGATATGATTTTCAATTCTCATACCTTGCCAAGAGTCTTTTATAATTATTAATTTGTTTCCCTTGCAATTCACTTTTCTCATCTCTTAATCTCGAAACCCCAATTTACACAACTCATAACCAATAATAAGAACACCTCCCTGCAATTCCTTGAGAGACGACCTGAGGTTTGAATACTTCGGTTATTATTATTATTAGGGGTTTGTTGCTTGTGACAACCAAAACGTTTGTATGAAAGGGATTCTTGTTGGTTTAGAAGCTATACTTGCGTTCTCAAGATAGCCTTGCCAAACTCATCAAGTGCTTCATCTCCCTCACCAATTCGCTTATCCTCAAACACCGAAGACTTGGTGCTATGCTCGTACTCCTTTAGAAGTGTCTTCTTCCTCTGTAGAACCACCCAGCACCCAAAACAAACCATCTTAACTAAACATATATATAGTACAATAATACTGAAAACTATTAGCAATCGGTTCAAGAAGGAACCTTCTCGATGGCGAGGGAGCGAGCGAGGCCGATGCGGCAGGTGTCCCCTTGCGCTTCTGTCCGAGGACGTCAAACTTTCTTCGAGACCAGATGGACTCGAAAGGGTTGTTGGCGCCCTTAGAAGATGCTTTCAATTTCATGGCTACGGCATCAGGACCGGATTTCTTGTTGCTCTTCTTGTTCTTCCCCATGGTATGGCGATAGAGAACAGTGTCAGAGGGATAGGAAAGTAAAAAAAATAGTGTCCCCCTTAGCCTTTTGTTTGTGTTCATGTGCTGTGTTGCACTTGCACACTTGCGGAGCGTCAGGCGTCACCGAGAAGCAGGGCAGCACCGTAGGTCATCTCTCGTCATTCGTCGGACGTCAATCATGGGTCGTCACCCTCGTCAGTCGAACGAGGAGCTTGGAATGCGTCGTGCGTGCTGGGAGACTGGGAGTGGGAGAGAAGATGAGGTCAGGGGTCAGCGTGGGGAGTGGAGACTGCCGGACTGGGGACTGGAGGAGTGAGGCTGAATGGCTGAGGGAGGCAGGGTGCTTGAGGGCTGAGGCTGAACTGAATGGTGAATGACTAAATGATCTTCCGGCCAGACCGGGCCGTCTGCACCGTTTTGATAGGTAATCCATTATCTGGTAAGAAAGGTTGAGTCGGCTACTCGAAGCGGAGAAGTAATAGCTCACTCGACTCGGGAGGAAGTCTCATTCCAAACTGCTCAACGTTTATAAATGGGGACAATAAACGTGAAAGTCATACAAATTTATACTGTCTTTGGTGTATTTATTTAGGGCTGGGGTTAATATGTGTTTCTAAAATATATATTAATATATTATTATTG
>NC_029785.2:120617400-120625326 GCF_000816755.2 Arachis ipaensis | reverse complement strand
AAACTCTCTTTTTATTATTTATTCTTTTAATATTTTAAAATATTTACTTCAAAATATATAATAAATGGGTTAATAGTCAAATTCGTCCTTGGAGATCACTCAATCTTTAAATTAGTCGCAAAAGATTTTTTAGTCGTATTAGTCCTTAAAAGATAAAATGTAAATTAAATTGGTCCTTCCGTTAATTAAATGATGACGTGTCATGTTAAGTACCACATGGCATGATGACGTGATAAGTTAATGCCACGTGTCATAAGATGATTGGTTGACGTGTTAGATCAGTGACACCTAGCACGCCACGTGTCACTTGACATGTAAACAAATTATTTATAATCAAAATAGTCCCTGAAATTCAAGACGTAAGTCATTTTCATCCCTAAAATATTTAAACGAGTTTATCAAATTATTGTTGATTATATATTTAAAATTTTAATATTTTAAATCTCACTAAATAATATAGTAGTTATTTTAAAATTTAAATCATTAAAATTTTTTAAATTATAATTTTTATTATTATTTAATTTATATGGTAGAACTCAATAATTGAAAAATCGATTTATGGGATTACTTGTTGAATCTTAATATTTTAATATATTTTTTTTAAAATAACTACTATATTTATTTAGTGAGATCTAAAAGATTAAAACATTTAAAATAACTACTGTTCCGGGGCTTACCTAGAACCGGATGATTGGGCTTCGAAGGGAAGGCCCAAACGTTAAAGAAGGGTGGTCTCCGACTTGTTTGAGTCTGGGAGCTGCCGTCCAAGTTGTATGTTTTGAAGAACGGGGGGTGGTTCCTGCAAAGACACTTCGATGCCTAAGTCAGCAAAGGGGTAAGCAGGTTTTGAATGAATTGGAACTTGATTTTACCTGAGTATATTAGTGTATTTATAGGTGATGATCCAATAATCATCGTTGGAGTAGTTCCACTTCTGAGGGTGAATAACTGTCCCTTTATCTTAGGGTTGTTGGGATATCTCTTCTAGAAGTGGGTGAGAGATTTTAGGAGGCAGTTATTCACTTAGATAAGTGTTGGCTGCCTTTTGGCATTGACTCCGACCTCTTTAAGGAGCTCGGACAAACAGTGAAGGCCAACCTTTTGGATTGGGCCTCTTAGCTTAGTTTGGGTCTGGCTTATTACTCGGGCTAGGGTATGAACAGTGCCCTTACTCGAGTCCGATCTCTTTTTTTGTGAGTTGGATTCGAGTGTTGAATTCGGAAATATTCGAGTTGGCTTCTTACCATCACGTTGGAAAACTGACGTAATTTTGGTTTCTGAAAAGGCATGATTTCAAATTATGAACTGTTCCGTCGCTTTGGCTTTTCGCATTTATGAGTGGAGGGCGGTTTCATTAGTAATGGTGTGCTCCCTTAATGAGGGGGGTCATTTGACGATAATGCCCTTAACACCTTATAAATACCTTTCCTTCCTCTTTCTTCATTTTCTTTGGTCTTCTCTTTGAAGTTTCCTTTTTCTGCTCCTTCATTTTCTTACTCGAACCCTTGTACTCTTTCTCTTTGCTATTCTGCAATGTTGTACTTAGGAATCTTCTTTATCTTCTTCACAAAGGTTAGTTCTTTGCATCCTATTTTTATTTTTATAGTATTTTCTTTATCTTTGCTTGGTATACTGTACGTCGGAGAGGGGTCTTATATCTTTGATGCGTTTTTGTTATTTGTATTAAGAAACTCTAGGATATTTGCATTTTCTTTTTTATGAAAATCGTTTCTTTTGCCGCTGTTGACTGCTTTCCTTGTTTGTTTTGGAAGAAGTGTCTTATCTTCGAGAGCCCTATTTTTTTATGGTTTCTTTTTCCTTGTAGGTTTTATCACTTTTATATACACTTCCTCATTATTGAAAAAATATCTTCTCGTATCCCTGAGACTCTCTTGAGATGGGTAGATGCCTCTGTTCTTTCTGAAAGCTCTATAGTGGATAATGTTTTTATAACCGAACTCCGAAAACACCATAGAATATGTAGTCTTGATGCTGATGAACCTAAGTATGAGTTAGTAGCACCAGATCCTGAGGATCGGATTTGCTGTGGGAGGACTGATGATTCTGACGACCACTTCTTTTTCATGTATGACTGCATCTTCACTCGCTTGGGGGTTACTTTCCCTTTTTCCAACTTTGGGATAGAGGTTTTATCTCATTGCCGGGTGGCTCCTACCCAACTCCACCCCAATTCTTGGAGTTTTCTAAAAATATACCAACTCGTTGGCCGAGAGCATGACTTTTCGACTTCTTTTCGAATCTTTTTCTACCTTTTTCACCTGATTAAGCCTTTCAGTGCTTCAAATAGACAAAACAAACAACAGTGGATGTCTTTTTGAGCTATTCAAGGCCGGAAAATATTTTCCATCTTTGATGAATCCTTCCATGATTTCAAAAATTTTTTCTTCAAGATCCAGGCTGTAGAGGGCCATCACCCTTTTTTTTCTAAACAAAAATAACGAGCCCCAATTTCTCCTGCACTAGTTGGAGACCTCTCCTGTAGAGAAATATAGTCTAGCCAACTTGGATGAGGTAGAGGAGGTCATTGTTGAGTTTTTTCGAGCAGCTTGGGGGCGGGCTCCAAACTTGGATACCAAGAAATTTCTTCTTGGCTCTCTGAGTTTTGTGCATACCGAGCTAGGTAGTTTTTTTGTTTATTTGTAGCTAAATTCGATAACTTTCGACTTGTATTTATTCCGACTTGTATACTAATCAACTTTGTTCTTTCTTTCAGAAATGGTAAAAAGTGGGTCGAGCGCTGCTTACTAGAAGGTGCAGGAGGTGAAGAGGAAGGCCCGCGCCTGAGCTAATGCCTAGAAAGTCGGAACTTCTAGCAATCTTCCCTCCCATGGGTCTGGTTTGGGGACCTCTTCTTCCAGGCTGATTTTGGTAAATCCTACTCCTACTCCTCCTTTGCCTCCTCCTGCCCCTGTCCCCCCAGTTCAGCCCTCTCCAGAACCTGAGAAGAAAAAATGCAAGACCTCGAAGACCGGTTCCTCTATTGCTTGGGAGGCCGGTTTTGATGGTCCAAAATTCGCGAGGAAGCATATCCTTCCATATAGCCAATTTTCTATGGATGATGCTTCCCTCCGAAACCATCTTCAGGTTCTGATTCGAGGGGAAATTTGGACTGTCGGGGTCTGTACTTCTCTTCTTGATATTTTTTACAAGGCTCCCTTAAGTGCTTCTAAAAAATCCATAGAAGACCTTGAAGGGAGGATTGTCCTGTATCAAGAAAAGGAGAAGAGGCTACAGGAGGAGAATGCCTGGTTGAAGGAAGAGCTTGCCCAACTCCAGGGGAGGGAGAAAAAATTAATGGGCTAATGTGCAATAGCTGAGGGGTTGAAGGAGAAGGCTGAGCAAAATTTTGTTAGGCTCTTTTCGAATAATCTTGATGTGAAAAAATAGCTGACCTGAATCGGGAGGCCTTCAGGACTTGGAGGACTTCATTGTTGAGAGTTCTAGAGAGATAGTTTCTCCTCCTCGTCCTGAGACCAACTCTGATTTGAAGACTCGTGGGCAGCTGATACATGCGAAATTGTTACTCTGAGGTTGTAAAATTTGTTGCTCGTTCTCTCCCTGGCAATGGCGCCAAAACTGGTGCACAATACCATGGTCCAAAAATAACTTCCCAACTTCGCACAACTAACCAGCAAGTGCACTGGGTCGTCCAAGTAATAAAACCTTACGTGAGTAAGGGTCGATCCCACGGAGATTGTTGGTATGAAGCAAGCTATGGTCACCTTGTAAATCTCAGTCAGACGGATATCAAATAGTTATGGAGTTTTCGAATAATAATAATAAATAAACAGAAAATAAAGATAGAAACACTTATGTATATCATTGGTGAGAATTTCAGACAAGCATATAGAGATGCTTTCGTTCCTCTGAACCTCTGCTTTCCTGCTGTCTTCATCCAATCCTTCCTACTCCTTTCCATGGCAAGCTTTTTGTAAGGGCATCACCGTTGTCAATGGCTACATCCCATCCTCTTGTAAAAAAGGTCCAAATGCTCTGTCACGGCACGGCTAATCATCTGAGGTTCTCGATCATACTGGAATAGGATTCACCCTCCTTTTGCGTCTGTCACTACGCCCAGCACTCGCGAGTTTGAAGATCGTCACAGCCATCCCTTCTCAGATCCTACTCGGAATACCACAGACAAGGTTTAGACTTTCCGGATCTCAGGAATGGCCATCCATGGGTTCTAACTTATACCACGAAGATTCTAATATCTCGGACTCGGTCCTCTGTATTAGATATCTAAGAGATACTCATTCTAGCTTGGTTGCATGTAGAACGGGAATGTTTGTCAGGCACGCGTTCATAAGTGAGAATGATGATGAGCGTCACATAATCATCACATTCATCATGTTCTTGGGTGCAAATGGATATCTTAGAAGCGGAATAAGTTGAATTGAATAGAAAACAGTAGTACTTTGCATTAATTCATGAGAAACAACAGAGCTCCAAACCTTAATCTATGGAGTGTAGAAACTCTACCGTTGAAAATACATAAGTGAAAGGTTCAGGCATGGCTGAGAGGCCAGCCCCCATGATCTAAGAACTAAACATCCCAAGATGCCTAATACAATAGTAAAAGGTCCTATTTATACTAAACTAGTTACTAGGGTTTACAGAAGTAAGTAATTGATGCATAAATCCACTTCCGGGGCCTACTTGGTGTGTGCTTGGGCTGAGCTTGAATGTTACACGTGCAGAGGCTTCTTCTGGAGTTGAACGCCAGGTTGTAACGTGTTTTTGGCGTTCAACTCTGGTTCGTGACGTGTTTCTGGCATTTAACTCCAGACTGCAGCGTTGAACTGGCGTTCAACGCCCTTTTGCGTTATCTAAACTCGGTCAAAGTATGGACTATTATATATTGCTGGAAAGCCCTGGATGTCAACTTTCCAACGCAATTGGAAGCGTGCCATTTTGAGTTCTGTAGCTCCAGAAAATTCACTTTGTGTGCAGGGAGGTCAGAATCCAACAGCATCAGCAGTCCTTCTTCAACCTCTGAATCTGATTTTTGCTCAAGTCCCTCAATTTCAGTCAGAAAATACCTGAAATCATAGAAAAACACAAAATCATAGTAAAGTCCAGAAATGTTAATTTAACATAAAAACTAATAAAAATATCCCTAAAAGTAACTAGATCCTACTAAAAACATACTAAAAACAATGCCAAAAAGCGTATAAATTATCCGCTCATCACAACACCAAACTTAAATTGTTGCTTGTCCCCAAGCAACTGAAAATCAAATAGGATAAAAAAGAGAATATACTATAAATTCCAAACTATCAATGAAACATAGCTCCAATCAGATGAGCGGGACTTGTAGCTTTTTGCCTCTTGAATAGTTTTGGCATCTCAATTCATCCATTGAGGTTCAAAATGATTGGCATCTATAGGAACTCAGAGTTCAGATAGTGTTATTGATTCTCCTAGTTCAGTATGTTGATTCTTGAACACAGCTAATTTATGAGTCTTGGCCGTGGTCCTAAGCACTTTGTTTTCCAGTATTACCACCGGATACATAAATGCCACAGACACATAATTGGGTGAACCTTTTCAGATTGTGACTCAGCTTTGCTAAAGTCCCCAATTAGAGGTGTCCAGGGTTCTTAAGCACACTCTTTTTTTGCTTTGGACCTTGACTTTAACCGCTCAGTCTCAAGTTTTCACTTGACACCTTCACGCCACAAGCACATGGTTAGGGACAGCTTGGTTTAGCCGCTTAGGCCAGGATTTTATTCCTTTAGGCCCTCCTATCCACTGATACTCAAAGCCTTGGGATCCTATTTATTTACCCTTGCCTTTTGGTTTTAAGGGTTATTGGCTTTTTGCTCTTGCCTTTTGGTTTTAAGAGCTTTTGGCTTTTTCTGCTTGCTTTTTTTTATATATATTTTTTTTCGCCATTTTTTTCTCTTTTTTTTTTCTGCAAGCTTTGTATTCACTGCTTTTTCTTGCTTCAAGAATCATTTTTATGATTTTTCAGATTATCAAATAACATGTCTCCTTGTCATCATTCTTTCAAGAGCCAATATATTTAACATTCTTAAACAACAACTTCAAAAGACATATGCACTGTTCAAGCATTCATTCAGAAAACAAAAAGTATTGTCACCACATCAATATAATTAAACTAAGTTCAAGGATAAATTTGAAACTCATGTACTTCTTGTTCTTTTGAATTAAAACATTTTTCATTTAAGAGAGGTGATGGATTCATAGGACATTCATAACTTTAAGACAAAGTTACTAAATACTAATGATCATGTAATAAGACACAAACATGGATTAGCACTTAACATAAAGAAAACGAAAAACAGAGAATTTGAGAACAAGGAATGAGTCCACCTTAGTGATGGTGGCGTTTCCTTCTTGAGGAACCAATGATGTCCTTGAGCTTTTCTATGTCTCTTCCTTGTCTTTGTTGCTCCTCCCTCATTGCTTTTTGATCTTCTCTAATTTCATGAAGGATGATGGAGTGCTCTTGATGTTCCACCCTTAGTTGTCCCATGTTGGAACTTAATTCTCCTAGGGAGGTGTTGATTTGCTCCCAAAAATTCTGTGGAGGAAAGTGCATCCCTTGAGGTATCTCAGGGATTTCTTGATGGTGAGCTTCCTCATGTGTTTCTTGAGCTCCATGAATAGGCTCTCTTGTTTGCTCCATCCTTTTCTAAGTGATGGGCTTGTGAGATGAATCTTTTCATCTCCCATGGCTCAGAGGTGGAAGCAATTGCCTTCCCTTTTCTCTTTCTTGAGGTTTCTCTGGCCTTAGGTGCCATTAATGGTAATGGAAAAACAAAAAGCTTATGCTTTTACCACACCAAACTTAGAATATTGCTCGCCCTCGAGCAAGAAAAGAAAGAATAGATGAAGAAGAAGAAGATATGGAGGAGATGGAGGGATGTGTGTATTCGGCCATATGGGTGGGATTGGGTGGGAAAGAGATTTTGAATTTTGAAGGTAGGTGGGGTGTATGGATGTGAGTGGTAAACGGAAAACAGAAGGGATGACCATGAATGGAAAGAGAGAGGGTGAGGTAGGTGGGGATCCTGTGGGGTCCACAGATCCTGAGGTGTCAAGGATTTGCATCCCTGCACCAATTAGGCATGTAAAACACCTTTGATGCTTGTTCTGGGCGTTCAGCGCCCAGATGCAGCATATTTCTGGCGTTGAACGCCAGCCAGATGCTTGTTTCTGGCGTTCAGTGCCAGCTCTTCTTCACTGTGCATTTCTGGCGTCTGAATGCCAGGATGCTGCTTGTTTCTGGCGTTCAACGCCAGATCCATGCTCTGTTCTGGCATTGAACGCCAGCCAGATGCTCCTTACTGGCGTTTAAACGCCAGTAAGATCCTCCTCCAGGGTGTGATTTTTCTTCTGCTGTTTTTTATTCCGTTTTCAATTTTTATATTTATTTTGTGACTCCACATGATCATGAACCTAATAAAACATGAAATAACAATAAAAATAAATTAAAATTAGATAAATAAAAATTGGGTTGCCTCCCAACAAGCGCTTCTTTAATGTCAATAGCTTGACAGTGGGCTCTCATGGAGCCTCACAGATGTTCAGAGCATTGTTGAGACTCCCCAACACCAAACTTAGAGTTTGGATATGGGAGTTCAACACCAAACTTAAAGTTTGGTTGTGGCCTCCCAACACCAAACTTAGAGTTTGACTGTGGGGGCTCTGGTTGACTCTGTTTTGAGAGAAGCTTACTGTGCCTCTTTTTCATGTTTACAGAAAGATGTCCTTGAGTTTTAAACTCAAGGGGGTCCTCATTTAATTGAAGGACTAGTTCACCTCTGTTAACATCAATCACAGCTCATGCTGTGGCTAGGAAGATCTTCCAAGAATGATGGATTCATCCTCATCCTTCCCAATATCTAGGATTATGAAATCAGCAGGGATGTAAAG
>NC_029785.2:120585188-120617374 GCF_000816755.2 Arachis ipaensis | reverse complement strand
TGTTCGAAAATTTCTGTAAGGTTATCTCTGGATTGTTGTATTTTAGCTTCTCTTAGTTTCCTCTTCAGAGTCCTTTCAGGTTCAGGGTCTACTTCAACAAGAATATTCTTGTCCTTGCTCCTGCTCATATGAAAAAGAGGGAACAGAAAAATAATAATAATAGATATCCTTTTTGCCCAAGTATAGAGGTTCCCTTGTGTGCGTAGAAGAAGAAAAGAATGTAATGTAAAGAAGGGAAAAAGAGAAAATTCGAACACAGATGGAAGAGGGGGTTCGAATTTGGGTGAGATGAAGTGTTAGTAGATGAATAAATAAATAGAAGGAGATGAGAGAGAGAGAGAATTTTCGAAAATTATTTTTGAAAAATGGTTAGTGATTTTTGAAAATTAAAAGAAGAAATAAATTAAAATTGAATTTTGAAACAATTAGTTAATTAAAAAGAATTTTTGAAAAAGAGGGAGATATTTTCGAAAATTAGAGAGAGAGAGTTAGTTAGGTAGTTTTGAAAAAGATAAGAAACAAACAAAAAGTTGGTTAGTTAGTTGAAACAAATTTTGAAAATCAATTTTTGAGAAGATAAGAAGTTAGAAAAGATATTTTAAAATCAAATTTTTGAAAAAGATAAGAATTTTTTTTAAAAAAAAGATATGATAGAAAGATATGATTTTGAAAAAGATAAGATAAAAAGATATTTTTGAAAAAGATATGATTGAAATTAGTTTTGAAAAAGATTTGATTTTTAAAATCACAATTAATGACTTGATTCACAAGAAATCACAAGATATGATTCTAGAACTTAAAGTTTGAATCTTTCTTAACAAGTAAGTAACAAACTTGAAATTTTTGAATCAAAACATTAATTGTTGATAATATTTTCGAAAATTATGAGATAGAATAAAATAAAAATATATTTTTGAAAAATATTTTTATAATTTTTAAAAATAAATAAAAAAATAAAAAAGATTTGATTTTTGAAAAAGATTTTGAAAAAGATAAGATTTTTAAATTGAAAATTTGATTTGACTCATAAGAACAACTAGATTTTAAAAATTTTTGAAAAAGTCAATCCAAATTTTTGAAATTTATGAGTGAAAAAGGGAAAGATATTTTTTTGATTTTTGAATTTTCAATGATGAAAGAGAAAAACATGAAAAAGACTCAATGCATGAAAGTTTTGGATCAAAACAATGAATGCATGCAAGAATACTATGAATGTCAAGATGAACACCAAGAACACTTTGAAGATCATGATGAACATCAAGAACATATTTTTGAAAATTTTTATATGCAAAGAAAACATGCAAGACACCAAACTTAAAAATTTTTCATGTATAGACACTATGAATGCAAGAATGCATATGAAAAACAAGAAAAGACACAAAACATGAAAATGCAAAGATCAAACAAGAAGATTTACCAAGAACAACTTGAAGATCATGAAGAACACTATGAATGCATGAATTTTTTCGAAAAATGCAAGATGAGCATGCAATTGACACCAAACTTAAAATCTGACTCAAGATTCAAACAAGAAATACAAAATATTTTTTATTTTTATTATTTTATGATTTTTTGTATTTTTCGAAAGTTATTTGTGAAAAAAAAAAATAAGGATTCCAAAATTTTTAATATGAATTCCAGGAATCTTGCACTCTTAGTCTAAAGCTCCAATCTGAAGGTTAGACATGGCTTAATAGCCAGTCAAGCTTTAGCATGTAAATCAAGTGGATCAGGAACAGCAGCAGGTGGATTAGCAACAACTAGCTAGCTCTTGATAATGTTGGGTTGGAAGCCCCAGTCCAAATGAATTTAGACATGGCTTTACAGCCAGTCAGGCTTCAACATGCTTCATGAAATACTAGAATTCATTCTTAAAAAAAATTAGAATAATTTTCGAAAACAGATGAGAAATTTTTGAAAGATTTTTTGAAAAATTTTTTTTGAAAATTTTTTTTTTTGAAAACAAAATAAGAAGAAAATTACCTAATCTGAGCAACATGATGAACCGTCAGTTGTCCAAACTCGAACAATCCCCGGCAACGGCGCCAAAAACTTGATACATGCGAAATTGTTACTCTGAGGTTGTAAAATTTGTTGCTCGTTCTCTCCCTGGCAATGGCGCCAAAACTGGTGCACAATACCATGGTCCAAACATAACTTCACAACTTTGCACAACTAACCAGCAAGTGCACTAGGTCGCCCAAGTAATAAAACCTTACGTGAGCAAGGGTCGATCCCACGGAGATTGTTGGTATGAAGCACGCTATGGTCACCTTGTAAATCTCAGTCAAGCGGATATCAAATAGTTATGGAATTTTCGAATAATAATAAATAAACAGAAAATAAAGATAGAAACACTTATGTATATCATTGGTGAGAATTTCAGACAAGCGTATAGAGATGCTTTCGTTCCTCTGAACCTCTGCTTTCCTGCTGTCTTCATCCAATCCTTCCTACTCCTTTCCATGGCAAGCTTTCTGTAAGGGCATCACCGTTGTCAATGGCTACATCCCATCCTCTTGTGAAAAAGGTCCAAATACTCTGTCACGGCACGGCTAATCATCTGAGGTTCTCGATCATACTGGAATAGGATTCACCCTCCTTTTGCGTCTGTCACTACGCCCAGCACTCGCGACTTTGAAGATCGTCACAGCCATCCCTTCCCAGATCCTACTCGGAATACCACAGACAAGGTTTAGACTCTTCATCCAATCCTTCCTACCATCCATGGGTTCTAACTTATACCACGAAGATTCTAATATCTCGGACTCGGTCCTCTGTATTAGATATCTAAGAGATACTCATTCTAGCTTGGTTGCATGTAGAACGGGAGTGTTTGTCAGGCACGCGTTCATAAGTGAGAATGATGATGAGCGTCACATAATCATCACATTCATCATGTTCTTGGGTGCGAATGGATATCTTAGAAGCGGAATAAGTTGAATTGAATAGAAAACAGTAGTACTTTGCATTAATTCATGAGGAACAGCAGAGCTCCACACCTTAATCTATGGAGTGTAGAAACTCTACCGTTGAAAATACATAAGTGAAAATATATTTCTGGAAAGCCCTGGATGTCTACTTTCCAACTCAATTGGAAGCGCGCCATTTTGAGTTCTGTAGCTCCAGAAAATCCACTTTGAGTGCAGGGAGGTCAGAATCCAACAGCATCAGCAGTCCTTCTTCAACCTCTGAATCTGATTTTTGCTCAAGTCCCTCAATTTCAGTCAGAAAATACCTGAAATCACAGAAAAATATACAAAATCATAGTAAAGTCCAGAAATGTGAATTTAACATAAAAACTAATAAAAACATCCCTAAAAGTAACTAGATCCTACTAAAAACATACTAAAAACAATGCCAAAAAGCGTATAAATTATCCGCTCATCAGCAGCGTATTATTGAATCTCCTCCTCGTGAGGCTAAGTAGATGGAAGGATTCCTGCCGAATTCTTCTTCTCATTCGGGCGAAGCTCCGACCACTACTTCCGAAGATATGCTTCCGACCCGTCTGACTTCCACGGCTGAAGCTCCGACTTCCTCTCCTGGTGATGATTTGAACCCCCTTCTTGGTTCGAAGTGATTGAAGCTATTTTAAGGCCTAGCTTATGGGACCTTTTTATGAACTCTTTTTATATTTGTTTGTATACTTTGCTTGTGGTTCCTTAACATTTGGTCCTTTTTATTGGGCCTTTAACAACAATTTTTGTTTCTGGTCCTTTTTGGGCAAGACCTTTAACAAAGTAATCCTTTTATTGTTTATGTGATGACGCTGTGTTTATTTGAAAACTTTTGTTGAATGATTTAAGGCCTTTACAAGGTTTTGTAAAAAATCATTGTTTCGATCCTTGGACGAAAAGTTTTAACTATGTGAAGCTTTTTAAGCTTTTAAGTTCTGAGAAAACCTTTTTATGAAAAACTTTTATTATTGATTCCCTAAGGAGTTTTCGCATCTCTTTGTTTTCCATTACTTTGACCTCGTACGCTCAATTTATTTTTGCCAATTGAATTGTTTTTATAACTTAGGTTATTTTCGCGATGCATTTTGATCTGCTCGTGCTATCCGACTTATAAGTCGTTAGCTATTTTACTTCCGAGCTTGTCATGATCGACTTTCATAACCTCTTTATACTAACTTGTACCTCGTCACTTTATCTTGCCGACCATGTAGGTCGGTCAATGGATTTTTGCGCTTTTCCGAGTTTAAGTCAGTGCGTATCGTAGTAATGATAAATGGAAATTTTAAAGAGAAAAGTAAAAAGATAGAGAAAAGGGATATTATTACTAATGAAATGTGGTTTCATAAGGGTGCTTTTGCTACTAAGAGAGCGACTTATGGATTTTCTGCCCCTAACCCTTGCTTTGATGCCTCGTTAAAACCCCCTTCGAGAAAACCTTTTTTGAGAAAAAACCATGAAGTCGGGAAAAAGAGTATATCAGGGAGCGAGGTTTGCTTCTAGCTGTAATATCTCTTCATATTACAAGCGTGTCATGACCTTGGAAGTTCGGATCCCCCTAGATCTAACACTTTATAATAGCCTTTCCTCAACACCTCAACTATCTTGTAGGGTCCTTTCCAATTTGCAGTGAGTTTTCCTTCACCCGACTTATTTACATCGATATCATTTCGGGTCAAGACCAAGTCGTCTGAGGCGAAGCTTCTTCGAATGACTTTTTTTGTTGTATCTGTTTGTCATCTTTTGCTTCAATGCTGCTTCTCATATCTGGGCTTGTTCTTGGACTTCCGAGAGCAATTTGAGTTGTTCTTTTTGAGCTTGAACGTTGCCGACCTCATCTAAAAATCTCACCCTTGGACTTTTCTCGTTGATCTCTATAGAGATCATAGTTTCTATGCCGTAGGTGAGTTGAAAGGGTGTCTCTCCAGTGGTAGAATGAGGTGTAGTTCGGTAGGCCCACAATACTTGGGGGAGCTCTTCAGCCCAAGCTCCCTTTGCTTCTTGAAGTCTTTTCTTAAGCCATGCTAATATAACTTTGTTAGCAGCCTCGGCTTGCCCATTTGCTTGAGGGTGCTTGACCAAGGTGAACTGATGCTTGATCTTCATGCTAGATACTAACTTTCTGAATGCAGAGTCGATAAATTGAGTACCATTATCTGTGGTGATGGAGTTGGGGACTCCAAACCTAGTAATGATATTCTTATAAAGGAACTTCCGACTTTTTTGTGTTGTGATGGTGGCTAAAGGTTCTGCTTCAATCCGTTTTGTGAAATAGTCTACTCCCACTATGAGATATTTAACTTGTCTAGGCGCTTGAGAAAAAGGCCTGAGTAAGTCCAGTCCCCATTTTGCAAAAGGCCATGGAGAGGTTATACTAATTAATTCTTCTGGGGGAGCGACGTGGAAGTTGGCATGAATCTGGCATGGTTGACACTTTCTCACGAAGTCGGTGGAATCTTTTTGCAAAGTTGGCCAGAAGAATCCAGCTCGGATAACCTTTCTGGCTAAAGATCTTGCCCCTAGATGGTTGTCGTAGATGCCATTATGTACTTTATCTAACACTTCTTTTGTCTTAGAAGTTGGGACGCACTTTAACAATGGTGTAGATATTCCTCTTCTGTAGAGGACGCTTTTCACCAATGTGTAATTCTGTGCCTCCCTCCGAATCTTCCTGGCCTCTTTTTGTTCCTCTGGTAAGAAGTCAAATTTCAAGTATTCGATTAGAGGAGTCATCCAACCGAGGTCTAATCCAGAAACTTCTAAAACATCTAGCTTGGTATCTACCTTTGTAACTGAAGGTTCTTGGAGAGTTTCTTGGATTAGGCTTTCGTTGTTTCCACCAGGCTTGGTACTTGCTAACTTAGAGAGGGCATCTGCTCTGCTATTGAGCTCCCGAGTTGTATGTTTGACCTCGGTTTTGGGAAATCGCCTAAGGTACTCCATAGTTTTTTCTAAGTACCTTTTCATATTTGGGTCTTTAGTCTGGTACTCTCCATTAATCGAAGAAGTCACGACTTGAGATCCACTGAAGACTACTACTTTAGTTGCTCCGACTTCTTTAGCTAACTTCAATCCGGCAATCAAGGCTTCATATTTTGCTTGATTGTTGGAGGCCGGAAACTCGAATTTCAAGGAGACTTCTATTTGAGTTCCTTTCTGGCTAGCCAGTATTATGCCTACATTGCTTTCGACTTTGTTGGAGGAGCCATCCACGTCCAACTCCCAGATCGTGGAGGTCTCTTCTTGATCACCTGCGTATTCGGCTACAAAGTTGGTGAGGCATTAGGCTTTGATAGCGGTCCGAGTTTCATATTTTAAGTCAAACTCAAATAACTCTATAGCCCATTGAACCATTATGCCCACAACATCTGCTTTCTAAAGAATTTGCTTCATGGGCTGGTTCGTCCGGACTCTTATGGTGTGAGATTGAAAGTAAGGCCGAAGCCTTCTAAATGCTACTATCAAGGCATATGCGAACTTCTCAAGTTTTTTATACTTTAGTTCGGGGCCTTGTAGTACCTTGCTTGCGAAGTAGACAGGATGCTGTCCGACCTCATCCTCTTGTATTAAAGTTGATGCCACGGCCTTTTCCGTGACAGCTAAGTATAATACGAGTTCTTCACCTGCTTTTGGCCAGGTAAGAATTGGAGGTTGGCTCAGGTACCTTTTGAACTCTTGGAATGCTTCCTCACATTCAGGAGTCCATTCGAACTGACATCCTTTTTTTAGTAGAGAAAAAAGTGGTAAAGATCTTAATGTTGATCCTGCCAAGAATCTGGATAAAGCTGCAAGTCGGCTATTCAACTGCTGGACCTCCTTTAAGCAGGTCGGACTCTTCATTTCCAAGACTGCTCTACACTTGTCGGGGTTAGCTTCAATTCCTTTGTGTTAGCATGAATCCTAGAAACTTTCCAGCCTCCACTGCAAAGGTGCATTTATCAGGATTTAGTCTCATCCCGTGTGCTCTTATGGTGGCGAAGACTTTCGAGAGGTTGTCCAGGAGGCCAGTATCATCCTTGGTTTTCACCAGCATGTCATCTACATACACCTCCATCAACTTTTCCAAATGAGGTGCAAACACCTTATTCATCAACCTTTGATAGGTGGCCCCTGCATTTTTAATCCAAATGGCATGACCACATAACAATAATTTGCTCTGGGCGTGATGAATAATGTCTTCTCTTGGTCTGGCTTGTACATCGGGATTCGATTATACCCCGAGTACGCATCCATGAATGAGAAGTATTAATACCCCGAGCTGGAGTCCACTAGGGTATCAATATTTGGTAGAGGATATGGGTCTTTTGGACACGTCTTATTAAGGTCCGTGTAGTCAACACACATCCTCCATTTGCCATTCTGTTTCTTGACCATCACCACGTTTGCCAGCCAGGCCGGGTACTTGACTTCTCTGATGAAGGCTGCTTCCAATAGGGCTTGTACTTGCTCTTCAACCACTTGAGCCCGCTTAGCTCCTAGCTTCCGTCTTCTTTGTTGAACAGGTCGGGATCCCGGATGAACAGCCAATCTATGTGACATGAGCTCGAGATCTATCCCAGGCATGTCAGAAGCTTTCCAGGCGAAGATATTGGAATTTTCTTGTAGGAGATGCGTTAGATTCTACTTCAGATCCTCTTTTAGACTAGCTCCTATGTTGGTATTCTTTTTGACCTCTTGCCCGATCTGTGCCTCTTCGGTTTTCCCTCCGAGTTGTGGTCGCAATTCTTCTTTAACTTGGACTCCTCCGAGTTTGATGGTATTGACTTCTTTGCTTTTACCTCTTAGGTTAAGGCTTTCATTGTAACACTTTCTTGCCAACTTCTGATCTCCTCTGATGGTGGCGATTCCTTCCGGTGTTGGAAACTTCATGCAAAGATGGGGGGTAGAAACCACCGCTTCAAGCTGGTTTAGAGTTGTTCTTCCTATTAAGGCGTTGTAGGCAGAAGCTATATCGACGATAATGAAGTCGATACTTAAGGTTTTGGATTTCATCCCCTTTCCAAAAGTAGTGTGTAGGAAAATGAAGTCCAGCGGCTTAATGAGAGTGTCCCCTAACCCGAAGAGAGTGTCTGGGTAGGCTTTTAACTCTTTCTCGTCCAATCCCAACTTATCAAATGCTGGTTTGAACAGAATGTAAACTGAGCTTCTTTGATCCACCAGAGATCTATGTAGGTGTGTGTTGGCAAGAATTATAGTGATTACTATTGGGTCGTCGTGTCCAAGCACAATGCCGTGTCCATCTTCTTTGGTAAATGAGATGGTTGGGAGGTCGGGTCCTTCACTCCTGGCTTGGTAGATTTCTTTCAAATGCCTTTTTCGAGATGATTTGGTTACACCTCCCCTCGCAAAGCCTCCCGATATCATGTGGATATGTTGCTCGAGGGTCTGTGGGGGCGGACTTCTTCGTCCATGACCTTCCTCATCTCTTTTTCTTTTTTCGTGATTGTCCGACCTTTCCACACGATATCTATCTAACTGACCTTCTTTGGCCAATTTTTCTATCACATTTTTTAGGTCGTAGCAATCATTAGTGGAGTGTCCATACAATTTATGGTACTCGCAGTATTCATTGCGGCTCCTCCCCCTCCCCCCTTTTTGTTCTTGATTGGTCACGGGGGAGGAAGCTTTTCGGTGTGACAAATTTCTTTGTAGACATCGACTAGAGAAACTTGTAGGGGAGTGTAAGAATGATATCTTCTGGGCCTCTCAGATCCGACTTCTTCCTTCTTCTTGGGCTCCCTCTCCTTTTCTTTTGATTGATTGAGGTGCCCTAGCTGCCAGTTAGGTTCTCGTAACCTGGCGTTTTCTTCCATATTGATGTACTTTTCAGCTCGTTCTTGTACATCACTCAAGGAAGTCGGGTGCCTCTTTGAGATGGACTGGAAAAAGGGTTCTTCTCGGAGTCCATTAACGAGGCCGATTATTACTGCTTCAGTAGGTAAATCTTGGATTTCCATGCACGCTTTGTTGAATCTTTCCATGTAGTCTCTCAGGGGTTCTTCGATATCCTATTTTACTCCTAGCAGGCTAGGCGCGTGTTTGACTTTGTCCTTCTGGATGGAGAAGCGCGCGAGAAACTTGCGCGAGAGATCGTCTAAGCTGGTCACCAACTTGGGGGGAGGCCGTCGAACAACTTCATGGCCGCCTTTGTTAGGGTTGTCGGAAAAGCCTTGCAACGAGTGGCATCCGATGCGTCGGCTAAGTACATCCGACTTTTGAAATTACGGAGGTGATGCTTTGGATCAGTCGTCCCGTTGGACAGATCCATGTCGGGACTTTTAAAGTTTCTGGGAACTTTAACCTTCATGATATCCTCAACAAATGGATCCTCTTCTCCTAATGGGGTATTTTTCCGATCTCTGCGAGAATCCTTATTTCGGAGGTTGGATTCCAACCTTAAAAGCTTTTCTTCAAGTTCTCTTCGCCGCTCGATCTCTTTACTTAGGCTCCGTTCCACCCCACACTGTCGTTCCAACTCCTATTCCAGTTGCTCGAGTCGACCTTGGTGACCATGCAATAATCCCATTAGGTCGGCAGAGTGAGACTGTCCATCTTTTCTGAGCTGACGAACTTAAGAGGATATTCTTTTTTATCCCTGGGTGTTGGAGGGACCTTCACCATGCTGTCCCTCCGTTCCTTGTAGGGATATTATTGCTTTATCATTGTTCACCGTGTCTTGGTGCTCTTGTTCAGACTCTGATGCGGTGTGTCCATCTTCATGTTGGTCATCTGCCATCACTAGTTGATCTTCCAGGTCCTTGACAACGGCGCCAATGTTCCGGGGCTTACCTAGAACCGGATGATTGGCCTTCGAAGGGAAGGCCCAAACGTTAAAGGAGGGTGGTCTCCGACTTATTCGAGTCTGGGAGCCGCCGTCCGAGTTGTATGTTTTGAAGAAAGGGTGGTGGTACCTGCAAAGACACTATGATGCCAAAGTCAGCAAACGGGTAAGCAGGTTTTGAATGAATTGGAACTTGATTTTACCTAAGTGTATCAGTGTATTTATAGGTGATGATCCAATAATCACCGTTGGAGTAGTTCCACTTCTGAGGGTGGATAACCGTCCCTTTATCTTAGGGTTGTTGGGATATCTCTTTTAGAAGTGGGTGAGAGATTAGGAGGCAGTTATTTACTTAGATAAGTGTTAGCTGCCTTTTGGCATTGACTCCGACCTCTTTAAGAAGCTCGGACAAACAGTGAAGACCAACCTTTTGGATTGGGCCTCTTAGCTTAGTTTGGGCCTGGCTTATTACTTGAGTTAGGGTATGAACAACCACTATATTTATTTAGTGAAATCCAAAATATTAAAACTTTTAGTATATAATTAGTATATAACTAGTTTTAATATTTTGAATTTCACTAAATAAATAGAGTAGTTATTTTAAATAAATTCATATAAAAAATTACAATTTGAAAATGTAAAATTTTAAAATACAAATGACAAAATAACTTTATAAAAATTTAAGTATTTTTATTATTTTATGTAAAGATAATTTTGTTTATTAAGGTCTAAAAAATAATATTAAAATTAGTACTATTAAAAATATTTTAAATTTATTATGAAAAAAAAATAAAAGAAATTTATATAAGGACTAATTTGATTAATTTTTAAAATTTTAGGGATGAAAATAATTTACGTCTAGACTTTCAAATACTATTTTGATTATAAATAACTTTTTTACATGTCAAGTGACACGTGGCGTGTTAGGTGTCGCTGACTTGATACATCAACCAATCATCTTGTGACACGTGGCATTAACCTACCACGTGATCATGCCACGTGGCACTTAACATGACACGTCATCATCTAACTAACGAAAGGAACAATTTAACTTACATTTTATCTTTCAAGGACTAATATGACTAAAAAAATTTTTTGATGACTAATTTAAAAAATGAGTGATTTTTTAAAAACGAATTTGACTATTAATCCATATAATAACACTATTAAACATTTTAGTTGTTTTACGTCCGTGTTATAAGAATATCTCTGATCCATTAAAACTTAAGAATTACGTGAGTGGAACTATTAAAATTTTTTTTATCAATGAATAATTTTAGAGCATTTGTCAAATTTAAAAAAATAAAAAAATACTTAATGTATTTAAAACATAAATTTTATCATAAAATTCAAAATTCCTTTTTAATTCATTAATTAATACCATAAACTAAACTAAACTAAAATCGCAAATACAAATTGTTACTCTAAAGAGTATAAGATATATAATTATTTTATTTATTTAACAACTTAAATTTTTAAGATAAATAGTTTTATTAAAAGTAAAAATGGAAGACATAATATTTAATTTAAAAAATATAATAATAAATAATTTTTAAAAAATCAAAATTTACTATAAAAAATAAGTTAGGCAAAATTTAAACACCAACTTATAGGCACCATAAAATTGGTCATAATACTATAAAGAGAATAGTGCGAAGTCACATTATTGTAGACTTGTAGTGATGGATCTACAATGTTTGCCTGTGACTCATGGATTCCATATGCGTGCAGAGTGGAGCCTCATCACACTCAATATTGGATGGGTTGGCCTGAAAGTACCTGTTTTATTTTTAACATTTTTAATGCAATTTTTTAGTTGTTATTAAAAATTTAATTTTGATGCACTGTTATCGTAAAATAGTTTTATATTAATCATATAATATCACATTAGTAAAAATAATTATTTTTTATATTAACTGCATAATTAATTATTTAAAAAATTAAACAATTACATAAAATATTTTAAAATCTAAACACATCAAAATTAAATTTTTATTTTAGAAAAATTTATAATTTTGTTAGCCAGATAACACTTTATGAGTAGAAGATTTTGGTGGTTCACTATAAGACTTCTGTCAGTTAACGACGATTCTAGAGTAATATTGTAGTGGTTTTGAACCACTATTAAACATTTTGCAACGAATAAATAATTGCTGAAAAATAAATTATGGACAAACGATTAGGGATAATTTATGCCAACTGCCAAAATAATCGTCGCGTAATATGAATTGGTTTTGTGTTATGATAATGAAGTTTTGGTATATACAATTGTAATTATCTGTGACATCACGTAGTAATAAGATTGAAATTATAATTTTAAATTATTTTTTTAAAATTATTTTAAATTATAATAATTTGATTAATAAAAAGGTACCATGTTATACATTGTTTATTTTTTTAATCTAGTGTTAATTGGATTAACTCTAAAATAGTTATTAATCGAATTCAATAATCTATTTTTTTCAATAAATCAGACATATATATTGAATGTGATCATAAATAATATAGTAATAATTAAATCCACCAACAAATATATTGGCTATTATCACACTATAAAACAAATTAAATATAAAGGCTATTAGCATTTATAAATCAATAAAATCGCACTGTCTTTGATTTGTGTAAGGGTTTACTTACCAAATAAACTTAAAATGTAAACCAAAAATATTTATAAAATGGACCTAGCATCACTTGAAAAAATCATGGAAAATAATCAACTTACCTTATTATTTATAAGAACCATTTCTATGTAAGTCGTCTTGTTCTTGTCAAATTTAAATGGGACTTTCCATAACCTTATTTATTAATTTTGTTAAATAAATCACTCTAATCTATTGATGAATTACACTTCTTTTAATAATTGTATTACTAATCTAAAATACAAAAAAAAAAGGTGATACATATATTCAAGAAAGAAAATAAACTTAAAAATCAGAAAGAAAAAATTTATGTTAAAAAATATAAAAATAATATATTCAAAAAGAATAGTCATAATATATAAATTGAGCCAACAATTTAAATTTCTCTAAAACTAATTTAATCAAATACCAATATTAGAAATAAATTACTGAAATAATATTTAATCTATTCTAGTCCTTAGGCACGTATAGATTCAACTGAAACAACATCGTAAGCTCGAACATTTAGAATTCATATAAATTCAGACCATTCCCTTGTTCTTTGAAAACCTTCTGTACCCTGGTAGAGTTGAATTGCAATTCCTTTTATGAAAAAAGAGTTACGGAGGTGGCTTTGATGTCTTGGAGACCAAAATCCGGAAGTCATTATTTATATTTGAGTGTGACACCCATTAAATCTGAAAGGCCAAATAAAATAATATCTCTGATCTTATTTTCATTTAATTCTAAATCAAAAGTAATAATGACTTATTTAATTCAGCATTTATGATAATAAATGAGATGACCACTATATAAGTCATTTAATGTAAAATAGCTTAATTTGAAATTATAATTAATATATGTATTGCCCATAAATAGATTAGGAAATAATAATTTCATGACAAAATAATCATTCAATTTGAATTACAATTAATTTTATTAACAACTCAAATAAATTAGTATCTTTAATATCTATTTTAAAAATAATTACTAACCTTTTATTCTTTTAATTATTAATAATTTAAATAAAATAATACCCTATAACTTATTTTGTTATCTATTTTAAGTAATTACTAACATTCTATTTTTCTAATTATTTTCTTGTCTTATTTATCATTTATACTTTCAATCAATTATATTAATAAACAAATAAACTAAATTAACTCCGATTATATTTGGACTACTATTCAACAATTCAACATAATCCTTTTAATTTGGGATTAACTAGAAATGATAAAAAATAAAAAAAATTAGAATAATTCAATATTATGAACATTAATTATTATTGTGAAAAAATCTCAAATCATAATGCAATTAATTTTTAAAGAAATAATAAAGTATTATTGTTAATTATGAAATAACCTAAAATCATAATGCATTTTATTTTTAAGAAAACAATCATCCATTAATATCTATAAATAGAAACTATCGTTAAAATGCTTTAATTAAAAATATGAGGGGTTAATTACTATTCATTATTAATAATATATCTATATAACTATGATAAAGATATTTTTTAAATTAGTATAATTATGCATTATTACTTAAATACTAATTATAGTATAATTATAATAAAGATATTTTTATAAAATAAATTTAGAAGAGAAAATAGTGCATCCATTTTGGAGGGAAAATAAATTCATGAGGAATTGACACCTCACTTTCATTAGTTAGGAGAAAACCCAATTTTAATATATTAAGTAGAAATAGATAATTAAAAATTTGGTTGAGAAATAAAACTCCATAATCTAAATTTATTTGGTTAACTAATTAATCTTATGTCCGTATAATATTATTATTATTATATACTGAGTAGAACTATATCAATTATATCAATTATATGAATTTGAAACTATTATTATTATTATTATTATTATTATTATTGCATAATAGGTTATTAGTCACGTGAATTATTATTATGAAGTCACATTAATTATTCTTGAAATTGATATAATTGCTATAATTGTTATATACTCTCAATCATATCGATTATATCAATTTTAATTATGACTATAAATAAAATGAAAAACAATCAAAATTATTTTTTTTCTTTTTATAGTCAAAATTTATTGTAAATGTAAAAAATAAAATCACTAATGATTAAAAATTTGATTGAGAAATAAAACTTTATAATCTAAATTTAATTGAGCCTATATATAAGAATAACGAAAAACTCAAGTAATCATTTATTGATTTTTATGGTTTCTATTACGCTTAATGAAAATTGAGTGATCTAAAAAATAAATATGGAGGTGACATACATACGTATATTAATACAGAAAGAATATATATTTAAAACACAAATTTATCCTTTATCTTCATTAAATATTTAGATTAATTCAGTTAAATGAGTGTTTTAATAAAAGGATAGACTATTATTATTATTATTAAAATATAATGCAATTAAAGATATTATTATAGCATAATATCTACTTACTATATTTCTATTACATTTTGTATATATCATCAAAAGATGCATGTTTCATTATTTTTTCTAGATAAAATATGTTTTTATCAGGAAAAAAAATTGTGTTTAGGTCAACGATTTACTATATCTTTAGCTAGAGATTTTTTTCGAATATAATGAAAATACAATTAAAGAAATAAAGGATAAAAATGAACTTAAATATATCTGACACTACTTCATTTTATTAAAATATTTAAAAATAGCACATTCACGAAAAATACTCATAATATATAAATTGAGACAATAATTTTAAATTTTCTAATACTAATTTAATCAAATACTAATATTAAAACCAAATTACTTAAACAATATTGATTATATTCTAATCTTTAGTCACGTATAGAATAGAGTCATTCTCGTAACGACAACCAACTAAAATAACATCGTAAGTTTGAACATTTAGAATTCGTGCAATTTCAGACCATCCTCGTGTTAAATAAGTTTCATCATCCGTTATCCATGCAATGCGGCAAGGTATAGAATTGACACACCAAAAAATTAAGCCAACCCTTATTCCCCTCAATGGCATTGCATGCATGTAAAAGAAAGCCTGTAATTTCTGAAAAAAAATCACAATATGTTATAAAATTATTCTAATAACGAAAAGCTTAAAATAAGAAAATTTAAATATATTACCAATCGTTGAAATTACATATCCGAGTTTGTCACGAATTTAACAAAATTGAACTTAAACTGAGGGAATTCAATCTCATTATGTGCTCCACTTCGAAGATCTTCGGGCAGACGTAAAAAGAATGGAGGAGATGGAACTTGAACTTGCCCTATAAAATTCCGTGGAAACAATTCCTCAATCAAAAATCGAGTTCCTCCCAAGAAAGCTAACTTTAACCATATTCAATTAGATTGGTCATAATAGGTGAGTAGATCCAACCATCCTTCGGTAAAGTAGAGATTATTGCCCCTTCTTTGAATGCTTACATCCATATAGTTGGAACCCGAATCAGTGAAGACAACTCGATGATGTATTTCATAGATGTGATGCATTGTAAACGATTGTGGCAAAAGACAATCTAACTGGAACATTAGACGATAAGAATAACTTAGAGTAACAACAATTAATAAATTATCAAAAGAATAATATAATAGAATGAATATATGAAAAATATTATAAAAAATTATAAATTGTACTTTAAAAGGATCAACTTCAATAAAAAAGGAAGAATACATTCTTATTCTATGAAGTAGTAAAAAAATATAAAATTATGAGTTGACTCTCAAATTTAGATTCATGTACCACAGAAAAACATTATATATAGACTTTAGTGAAATAAAAATAAATATGTAAATTATTTATTATTAAGGTAATTTTTTATTAAATACATTAATTATGCATCATATATTAATTCTGTTAAAATTATATAATTTTATCATATCATAATTAGAATCATTATCTTCTATCATGATCAGAGAAATTTCGGACAATAAATAAAAATATTATACCTAATATACACAGATTGAAATAGAAAGGGAATAGAGATATATTATCATGGACGGGTTTAATAACTTAAAATGTTTGAAATAAATATCATAAGAAAAAAGAATTATTACAGGTTAAAGTAATAAAAAAATAACTTGTACAATTATTATATGCTAATGCTAAAAATAATTGTACGTAACTCTATTATAATTTTTACGATTACCTGTGATAAATTATTATAATTTTAAGTTGTTACTTTACCCACGTGATAATTTTAATTTTATCAATTATAATTTATTATTATTATTATTATTATTATTATTATTATTGAATAATGAATAAGAATTAAAATTATATCAATATTTTTATAATTAATATAATTAAAATAACTAAAAAAAAATTAAAATTAATGTGCGTTATTAATATTATAAGATTTGATCATTTTATGATTAGAATCAAATATTCTTATCATGATTATCACGACCGGTGCCATTATCATATCATTATCATATATTATTATTATTAATATTAAAATGATTAAAAGTATTTTTAATTGACAATTGATAAGTAGTTTAATAATGCATTAAATATTGATTTGATATAATTATAACATATCTATAGATGGAAAATTTCATTCATTTTGGAGGAAAAACAGACTCACGAGAAACTGACACGTCACCTTTATTAGTTGAAGAAAAATCTAATTTTAGTATATTAAGTAGATAATTGTTGTGAAAACTAAAAAGAACATAATTTTGTAATCAGCTGGAGAGGTAAACTCACTTGAGATCTTTAGACATTTGTTTACTTTATCTCCCTCCTCCGAAAAAAAGTAAAAAAAATAAAAGAAAAGAGACATTTATATTTGATGAATTAATGTTATGTTCAACTAATGAAATTTTATAAACCATTCAGGGTTAGACGGTGGGAAGGTGATGAGTGCACTTAAATGCTTAACCCTTTTTTTTTTTACTAAGAAAATTAATTACATGATTTTTTTTTAAAATTTATCTATTTTATATTTTAAGAACACATGTTAATATTATAATATTATAATTTCACTTCTCTTTTTTAAGAGAAATTTGTTAAAAAAATATTTTTGTAAAAGTACAATTTAATCAATAAAATAATTTATTAAGAGTATTTTGCTAAGCAAAATTTAATGACAAAAAAATAAAATTTTTACTAAAGGTATTTTTGTAAATTATTTTTTATTGAAAAATGGATAAAGTTAACATTAGTTAACACAAAAAATTTAAAATGGATTAAAGAAGAGGTTTTTTTAAAAATGATAAGGGAGGAGAATGTATATTTTATAAATAAAGGGGAGGAGAGTGTCATTTTAATATCTCTCGGGAGAGGGGAGTCTCTTGATGAACAAAGTGTGGATTATTAAGATCTCTTTGATTTTGACCTTCCCAGCCACAATATGAGGAGTTGTTAGACTCGTCAAAATCTGGGTCATATTGTGTCTCTGGGAAGTGTCCCATTTCAATTAATTGTTCACACTCTTGTTGATATGCCCAGACACCATGAGGGTAATGACATAAATCATTTTGTGGTTCTGGAGCATATCCCACTGGGTGGATTGCTCATAATCTGTCATCTCTTGGTGATATTTCCAGCCACCATTAGGATAATGACTTGAATCATTTTGTGGTGGTGGGCAATATCCCATATGATATGATTGATCAAAAGATGTGGTAAACTCCATTTGAATTTTGCAAAACACAATCACCAAAGAAAATTGAAATTCATTATGTCACAGATGAGAATTTCTTAGTGAAGCAATAACATAAATACCTCAGTATCAGCATAAAGCAAAAATTAAAAGAACTTAAATGACGAAAACAAAGAAAATGCTTAATCTAGACTTATCACCTACTTAATCATTGTTGATCTAAATCAATCCCCGGCAACGGCGCCAAAAACTTGATGAAGGGAAAATCGATTCCACACAAACTCATCGACAAGTATACCGGGTCGTATCAAGTAGTAAAACTCACGTGAGTGAGGTCGATCCCACGAGGATTGATGGATCAAGCAACTTTAATTGGGTGATTAGTTTAGTCAAGCTAACAGTGGTGAATTGAGTGAAGTTGAACTAACAGAATGTAAATTGGCAGAGACTTAAAGAACAAGAAACGTAAATTACAGCAAATATAAGGGGAATTGGGTGCTGGAAGATAAAAGAGACAGTAAATCAGAACAGGAACAAGTAACAGAAAGGAAAAATTCATTAGGGATTGGAGATATCATAATCCACAATGAATCAAATAGATCTCAACTTCTTTCTCAATCATATGAATAGATCTATGGCGGATTGAAATTGATTGGATCCCAATTCCTTGGCAATCCAATCCTCTAATCACAATCAATCTCGCCAATTCCTTGATCCAATTGTCATGAGAAGAGGTGAGGTACATGTCTCTCATCCATAAGCCACACTAACTCTTAAGATCTCAATTCCTCCCGAATGGTGTTGATCAAGAGAGGAGTGAACGATAGAGCCTCCGTTCTAATGCCCATGATTCCCCTTTCGAGGCTCACACAAGCATTCACAGATTCAAACCCCCTTCCGGAGTGGATGAATCTCAATCAAAACAGAGGATATCCAATAGCTATTCAATTGAATTGAGAAGAAGAAGAAATTCACTAAATCATGTGAATCATAACAGAGCTCCTCCCCCTAATGATTGGGGTTCAATGGATCATAGCTCTCAGAACAATTGCAGAAGATTAAAATTACATGAAAGTAAATTGAAAGCAATAGGAACAAAAAGGTAAAATTGACAGAAATGAAAATTGCAGTAGAGATGCAGGAAATTGAAATTGTAATCAAGGTAAACTGAATTCAATATAGTTAAAATATAAAATTGTAGAAAAGGAAAAAGTGTATAAGAGAGCCTTCTATTCTACTCCTACTCCTACTCCTACAGCTACTACTATAATGCAGCCTTCTGTCTAACCGTCTCTCTAATGAAATGAAACTGATGCCTTTATATAGGCTTGCCTAAATTACAAATGAAATTGAAATTGAAAATAAATTACAACTCAAACAAAATTCCTATTCTAATTGATTCTTGTGCCTTTGAGTGATGTCAATGGGCTCTGCTTGCTTTGAAGTTTCAATGGGCTTGGAATTTGAGCAAAAATTCACTTCCAGGAGAGCGTAATGTTCATTTGGAGAACGGAGCATTTTTACACCCACGCGTACGCGTCCGATACGCTTGCGCGTCATTTTGCTTTTTGGCCCATCCACGCATACGCGTCACCTACGCGTACGTGTGGCCTTCAACTTTTTCCCGTCTGACGCGTACGCGTGCTATACGCTTGCGCATCCCTTGTAGCGCTCTCCAAACGAGCGTAGCATTCATGCAAAGAATGCTACCCATGCGTACGCGTCCCCTACGCATATGCGTGGCCCTTCGAACATGCCATTTCCACGCGTGCGCGTCATGTACGTGTGTGCGTCGATACCAAATCTTCAATCACAAATTCGAAACTTGCTCGAAGGCACTCACTCAGATAGGATAGCGCTCTCTTTGCAAATGAGCGCTAATCACATCCACGCGTACGCGTCATGCACGCGTATGCGTGGGTCTTCAAAGATCCTTGCCCGATGCGTAAGCGTCTTGTACGCGTGCGCGTCGCAAGAGAACGTAGCGTTCTCGCACCAAGAGCACTCTCCTTGTTTACATCATGGGCCACACTTTTAAAAGTGTGGCCTAAGGCTCCAAAGCGTGCTCAAACTTCAAAAATGTGTCCAGAATTCTTCCTTTGAGCTTATTTTGTGCTTTCTGCTTCTTTTCCTTTATCTTTTCACCTGTCATCAACCAAACAGATACATCAAAGCCTTGGCATAATCATCAAATCTTGCATCATTCATATTATCAACTAAATCTTGCAAGAAATCTAATGAAAATGCATAAAATTAACAATGTTTGATTGAATCAAGATAAGCATGAAATTCTTACTCCAACACTTACTTATTGCCTAAAAATGCATGAAAACCAAGTAAAAACTAATGAAATAGGCTTGTGAAACTAGCCTAAGATGACTTGTCATCAAGGCATGACCATGAGGGAGGTTGCCAGCCCGTTGGCAACTATCACAGTTACGGACAAACTCTCTAGAGTCTTTAAAGAAAGTGGGCCAGAAGAAGCCACTCTGGAGAACCTTGGTGGCTGTCTGCTCACCTCCAAAGTGTCCTCCATAGTTTGAGCCATGACAATACCATAGAATTCTCTATTCCTCTTCTTCAGACACACATTGTCAGATTATTCAATCTGAGCATCTCTTAAAGAGATATGGCTCATCCCAAAGGCAATACTTTGCATCATGCATGAATTTCCGGGCTTGCTGCCTATTAAACTCCTTGGGAATGAACCTTATAGCCTTGTAATTTGCAATATCTACAAACTAAGGTGCTATCCGGATGGCATAGAGTTGCTCATCTGGAAAGGATTTGGATATGTCAATGGAGGGAGAAGTCCCTGCTACTGGTTCAATCCTAGACAAGTGGTTAGCCACTGGATTTTCTATGCCTTTTTTGTCTCTGATTTCTATATCAAACTCTTGCAGGAGTAATACCCATCTTATAATTATGGGCTTAAAGTCCTGCTTAGTGAGTAGATATCTCAGAGCAGCATGGTCAGTGTAGATAATGACCTTAGATCCTACTAGGTAGGATCTGAACTTGTCAATGACATACACCACTGCAAATAACTCCTTTTTTGTAGTAGTGTATTTTTTCTGCGCATTATTTAATACACGACTAGCATAGTAAATGACATGTAGAAGCTTGTCATGTCTCTGCCCCAGAACTGTGCTAATGGCATGGTCACTGGCGTCATACATCAATTCGAATGGCAAGTCCCAGTTGGGTACAGAGATGATAGGAGCATGACAAGCTTGGCTTTCAGGGTTTCAAAGGCATGTAGACATTCTTAGTCAAAGACAAATGGAACATCAGTGGCCAAGAGATTATACAGGGGTTTTGCAATTTTCAAAAAATCTTTCATGAACATCCTGTAAAATCCTATATGTCCTAGGAAACTTCTGATTGCCTTGACATTAGTAGGTGGTGGCAATCGTTTGATCACTTCCACCTTAGCTTGATCTACTTCTATTCCCTTGTTTTAAATCCGATGCCATAGAACAATGCCTTCAGTCACCATGAAGTGGCATTTTTTCCAGTTTAAAACTAGGTTTGTTGATGACTTGCATCACCTACCTCTTTCTCTCATCTAAAAGGACCATAGAAGTGATGAATTCTCATTCATTTAATGCATTCACAAGAACTATATGACGAATTTATGGGACATTGCATTAAAATGAGTCTTGCTTGGATTTCAGGTGAAAAGAGCAACAAAAGAGGAAGAAATCAAGAAAAGGTGCTGGGCGTGCGTGCTGGGCATGCCACTTCAAGCAAATGCCACTTTCATTGACTGGGCATGGCACACCAGCTATTATCTCCAGGAAGGAAGTTTGAAGGATTATTATGGGCGTGGCACGCTAAAGTTGGGCGTGGCATGCCAACTATACTTCCAAAGAGAGCCCATGAAGAATTGCAATAGGCGTGGCACGCCAAGGCCAGGCGTGGCACACCAGTTATACTTCCCAGAGAGAGCCCATGAAGAATTGAAATGGGCGTGGCACGCCAGTTATAAGTTCCAGAAGAGAATTCATGAAGAATTACTATGGGCGTGGCACGCCAAGGCCAGGCGTGACACGCCAGTTATCTTTTCCAGGAAGAATGCTTAAAGTTTATCATAGGCATGGCATGCCAATGCTGGGCATGGCACACCAGGCAGAATGTCCAAAGAAGGTTTTCCATGATTCACTATGGGCGTGGCACGCCACTGTTGGGTGTGGCACGCCAGCTCTATTCTCTAGAAAAGGGATGACTAAGCTTCACTGTGGGCGTGGCACGCCACTACTGGGCGTGGCATGCCAACTATACTTTCCAAAGAAGGATCCTTAAATCTCACAATGGGCGTGGCACGCCAGTTCACTTAACTAGAAGGAGAGATTGGAGACTCATCGAGGGCGTGCCACTTGAGACTCTGGGCGTGGCACGCCAAGCTTGCTCACACTATGGGCGTGCCACTTGAGTCCTAGACGTGGCACGCCAACTTTTGCTAGCACCATGAGCATGGCACGCCATCCCTGGGCATGGCACGCCAGCTTACTAGACTAAAGAAGAATGTGTGTTCACTAACAAAGGGCGTGGCACGCCAGTTCAAACTTCTAGAGAAGAAGAACAAAGATTTAATAAGGGCGTGGCACGCCAGGTTGAGTGCGTGGCATGCCATTCCAATTTACTATAGGAGAAGATTGAAGAGCTTAACATGGGCAAGTCACTTTGGACGTTGGGCGTGGCACGCCAAGCCAACTCCCACCATGGGCCGTGCCACTTGAGATTTGGGTATGGCACGCCACTCACATGCCTCTAATGAATGGTTATTCCCTTTAGTACTCAATTGTAAATTTCCTTTCTTTTTATAATTTTTCATTTCTAGTAATAGGAGTAGTATAAATACCCGTTGAAGAGTACAGAAAAGGGGCTTGGAACTTTTACTTTACTTTACTCTGATCTTCTTCCATCTCTTGTACTTTTTCTAAGCTATGAGTAGCTTGATGAGTCCATATTTGATGGTATATTTTGACTCAATTTGGATGGATTCTAGCACATGAACTCACACTTAAGCACCAAAATAGCATACTTTTGTGTTTGATCCCTAATTTGGACTTAAATGTGAAAACATGCAATTTTGTACTTAAAATGAGCAATTTAATTTTACTTTTATGTCATTCAATGCCGTGATATGGTTTGTGAGTGATTTCAGGCCTTAGAGGCAAGAATGGATGGCTAAAAGTAGAAGGAAGCATGTACAAGGGAGAAAACATGAAGAAAAACAAGGAAAAGCACACACAACAAGGCGTGCGTGCGCATAGTCCGCACAGGTCCCTGCACGTGATTTCATTAATGAAACGCGTGCCTTACGATTTCTGAGGGCTTTTGGCCCAAATTTTGAAGGCTTGGAGCTGAATTTGGAGTGCTATATAAGGGGGATTCAACACATATCAAAAAGGAAGCTTTCATTAGGGTAGATTAGGTAGAAAATGCATTAGGAGTAGGAGTAGGAGTAGTGTAGCTTTGCTCTCTTAGGGTTTAATTTCCATCTCTATTGTAGCATTTTATAGCAAGCTTTGGTCTTTAATTTTGCTTCTTTAATTGTAAGTACTCTCAATTTCCTCTTTAATTACATTGTCTTTACTTTCATTTCCTTTTGGTTCAAGTGCTTTGTTCATATTTCCAATTTTGTGTTACTTAGAGTTTTGATCAATGAATTTAATGTTTTATGCTTTCTTTTTGCTTGTTTGGATGTTTATTGTTGATATTGTTGATAGCTTGGTTATAGTTTCCATTTTCCTTTACAATTTCCCATGTTTTACTTTTATGCACACAAGGTGTTTGTGAAAATGCCAACCTTAGAATTTGAGTAGATTTTCACACCTTGGCTTGTGGTTTGAGTTCCTAGGATACTAGAGTCATAATGTCCGACATTTAGTGGTAATTCTTGGGTAGTTAGTTGACTCTTGTTTTCATTGACGCTAGCTTTTTATCAACTAGTTTGGTAAGTTAGCTAGGACTTATGGATTAAGGTCAATTATGCTTGCTTGACTTACTCCTCGATGGTTGGGGTTGACTAGGCGAGATTGACTCATCATAATTACCATAATTGTGGTTATGACGATGATAGGATTCCTTGGATCCTCATTCCCAAGTCAAGGCTTTTTATTGCATTCATAGCATTTTTACTATTTTTGATTTCATCTTCTCTTTAATTGCATTAATTACAATTTTGATCATTCCTTAGTTCTTTTATTGCTTAAGTTCATTTAATCTTTCGTTCTTTAATTCAATACCCTTTTGTCCTCTTAACAACCGAAAGAGAAACATTCCAATTGTGTCCTAGGAAGAACGACCCGAGGTTGAATTACTCTTGATCTCGGTTTAGATTAGCATATTGTAAACTTTGATCGAGCATTACTTGTTGGTTGAGAACTATACTTGCAACGAGGTTATTTCTCCTTTACCGAGAAGGAACTCTTAACTGATGAATTTGCTCGTATCAAGTTTTTGGCGCCGTTGCCGGGGATGCAATTGAGTGCTATGTTTTGGTTGTTGTGAATATGTTGATAGTGTAAATATCTTACTTTTTAGTTATTTGGTTGTTTTTGTTAATATTAAGGTGTTTGTTTTTCTTGTTTACTTATGTCTTTTGCTTTTATTTTCTATTTTCTCTATGAGTTATCACCCTTGTTGCTTGGAGCTTGGTTGTGAGTGTTTTGTAGGATATGATGAATTCAAATTGGGATTGCTTCATAGAGCGGGAGAATCAATTAAGGGAAGAACCAATTATGTATGAGCAACACTCATGGCAACCACCTCCCTCGTGCTACAACGAGGCAAACTCTCCCCTATATGAATACCAAACCCAAGCATACGAGAGATACCCCCTACACAACCCTCAACCCCCAAACCCTCAAGCACCGCACCATACACCTCCATGGAACCAAAATGTCTATACACCTTGCTACCAACCATATGAACCATCACCTCCTTATACACCACCTCAATATCCCCACCCACATGACACACCTCCCACATATACAACCTTTCTCCCAACTTTTGAACCTTCTCTTCCACCCTAATATGAAGTTTTCCAACCCTTGCCCCAAGAACAACAAGACCTTCAAGCATTATTCCAAGAGCAAGAAGAGTTCTGAAGAAAGCAAGGGGAGTTTACGGCTATCATAGCCAAAGCGGTGAACCGCTTGACCTTGCTACACTCAAGCAATCAAGATATTCCCCTTGAAGAATGTGGAGGAGCAACGAAGGAGTGTAGTGAGGAGGAGAACATGGAGCCTCAAGGGGAGGTAGAAGAGTTAGAACAAGAATTGCAACAATAGGAGGAAGGTAGAACTTGTGAAACAGAAGAGGTGAATGGAGAATTGAAAGAGTTTGATCAAGAAGTGGATTGCATCATCAAAAATTTTTTGTCCACATTGGTCAACCCCCTCAATGATCTTGAGGAACCTTCCATTCTTGAGTTTGAGAGGGATATGGAAGAGCTTGAAAAGGATGGTGAGGAAGAGGTGATCACCCAAGAAGTGGAAGCAATTGTGCAAGAGCTTAATAGGATAACTCCACCCCAAGGACAAATGGAGTGGGTAACAATTCCCTCCATGAGCTTCATAGGCCCATATCAATTTGCCCTCTTGGAAACGGATTATCAACTCAAGGTGCTTCTTGGAGTGTTAAATGGACAAGGATTAGATGTTGGTTGGCAATGGAATTCAAGGAACAAGTGGTGCAAGGTCCGGTTGGGGGGAGTCCAACATTCAAGTGGGTGCTTCAAAGATGCTTGGGAAGGTTGTTCATCCAATGGCACAAGTGAAAATCTACAAGAGGGTGATAGAGAAACCAAAGTGTGGGATCCGGGCATACATCTTTATAACCAACAATTTTGGATCCCAATGTCTTGCTTGAGGTTGCTTAGTAGCTTAAGGTGATTGAAGACAAAGTTGAAGACAAAGTGATTGAAAATGGCAAGGAGCAAGGAAAAGAGGATAGTGCCAAAGAGTCAATTTCAAAGGATCATGCTCAGCCAAAGCAAGCCAAGGAGTTGGAAATTTTCCTCCTTAGGGAAGTTCATAAGTGACCAATGAAGCCATGCAATCCAACTTAGGACTTTAAACCAAAGTGCTTGGTGGGAGACACCCCATCATGGTGACATTTTCCAATTCTATCTCTTGTTTATATCTTTTTGAACTATTTATTTTCTTGTGATATAATGTTTAGCTTAGGTCTGTTTGATGATTTTGAGTTGTATAAGTTGAATTATTTGTGGACTATGATTTTGTGTTTGTTTGAATGATTTGGGGTTGGTGTGTTGTTGTGCTAAGGTTGGGAACCTTGGTTTTTAAGAGAAAAGAAAATTCTGAAACAGGACATCTGTGCGGGCGCACAAGCCTGTGCGTTCGCACACGCCTTAACATGCCCTCTAGTCGCAGCGCCAGCATAGCCTTTGTGTGAGCGCTGCCCCCTTTTCTCTAATCTGTGCATACGCACATCTGTGAGCATACGCACAAGCTCCATTTTGCGCTTCATCTGTGTGGCCGCACAAACGTGTGCGTCCGCACGCCTATTGCAAGCCCCTCTGGTGGGAGCGAGGGAATAGCCTGTGCGTGTGAATAGCCTCCCCATTCCCAGCTCTGTGTGTGCGCACGGACCTGTGTGCACGCGCACACCTGCTTTTGTCCACATATATGTAAAAAAAAAGAGTTCCTCTGTGTGAGCGCACACTTTCGTGTGCCTGCACGTCCTTTTGCAACCTCTTTGGTCGCAGTGTTCGCATGCTGTGTGCGTTCGCACCTTTCCAAGTTTTTGTCGGTGTGCGACCGCACAGCCCCCTCTGCGTCCGCACAGGTCGCGTTCTGGGCAATAACAGGGCAAGTTGCCCTGTTGAGAGGCAGTCACCTCTTTTCTTCTCTTCTTGGTGGCTGCTCTCTCCCTCTCTTCTCCGCCCAGCTCCGCCGGCCACCGCCGCCGTCGACCCACCGCCGGCGACCACCATCTATCTCTTTCTCTTACTTCTCTTCTCTTTTCTTTCTTTCTTTCTTTCTCTTCTCTTTTCTCTTTTCACCACCAGTGAGTTCTCTCTTCCGGTGTTCTTTCCGGCGAACCCAACTGCCGTGATTTCGCAGTGGCTATAAGAAGTGCCATTGTTTCTCCCTAGTTCTTGTTCTCTTCAACCTCTATACCCAAGGTTTTTTGTCTTTCCTTTCTTTTTATATTCATAATTTTTGCAATTGTTTTCATTTCCTTTATGTTTACTTAGATTCATTTTGTTGCTTTCTTAGTTATTTCTTTTTGTTGCAAAGTGCTGTTGCTTGATTATTGGGTTGATTTTTGATCAATTTTGAGCTTAAATTGTGATGAACTTGCACAGTGCATACCACATGTTCGATAAAATGCCTCAATGAACATCTTGTTTGATTTATATGACTTGGCCATCATATGCTTTCAATTTATCCTTGGTTAGGCATATTGTATGACTTGTGCAACTTCATTCATGGACTTTGATGTTGATCACATTATTTTTTCAATGCATTCCATTGTTGGTATACTTTGAGTTCCACCACCCATGTTTTCCTAGATTGTGTGCCTTATTAATGGATGACTTTAATAGTAAATGCATTGTGTTGATAGCATATGAGTTTAATTTTTCATCTTGGAAATTATAATGAGTAATCACTTTACGAATGTTCAACTTTTGATAATGTCTTAATCAAACATCTTTTGACTTCCGATTAAGAGCATTGTATATGTGATTACCACATGTTAAGGATGAACAATTCACAATTCCCTTTTGGTACTTGCTTGAAGTTGCTTCCATTTCTGTATTTCATGAGTGCAACTTAAGCACTTAGTTTCGAAGTTTTGAACTTTGGATTGCCTTAAGAGTGTGATTGCCGTTGTGTGCGGCCGGTGTGTGTGTTCCAACCGCGCGCACCATTGGAATATACACACCGCCATTCTTATGAATCACACTATTTTCAAACTTTCAACTAAGGATTTAGTTTCTTCACTTCATTAAGGGCTTCCTCATTGTTCTAAGTTTGTTGTTGTCCTATGACCTTGATATTTTCTATTTTCTTTTTTGGATGCGAAAGAAGGGTAAGAAACCAGTCGCTTTACCGATTATGGAACCTACAACCCGAGCATTGAGACCATACTTCATGGATCGCCCAAGCGATAACCCGGACATCTTGATCAATCAAAGAACCGAGTTCCGATATGGCAAATTTGAGAAAAGGCCAATCCATTGGGAACGGACGCTTAAGGTTCCGATCAAGTACAAAACGGTCATCCATGAGCGGATCGCCTCACTTCATTGGGAGTTCTTAGAGCAAGACCCAATCGAAGTCAATGAAACCATGGTGCGAGAATTCTACGCCAACTACCAAAATTGGGAAGCGGAATCGGTATTCCTCCGGGACAAGAGGTTGGATACTTCCAACCGAGCTATTGAAGCTATTCTGAAGATCTCCCATATTTCACCCGAGAATGATGATTACTCAAGGATTAAGGTGAGTGTGTCCAAGGAGAGGATGTCCTTGACTCCCATACTTGAGAGAATTGGCCGTCCCGGTGCCTCATGGGAGTATAGCAAAGGGAGAAATTCTATTCCCGCAACTATAGCTTACTCCAATTTGAATGCCAAAGCTCGTATATGGCATCAAATTGTGGAGGACTATATCATTCCCAGCACCCATGCGACCCATGTGAGATTCAAGACTGCGTTGCTACTTTGGGCTATCATGGAAGGCAAGAGTATAGCCATTGTGCCTCTATTCCGCACATCGATTTGGAAACTGATTGAGAAGAAGAACATCAACATCCCTTTTTCCATCGATGGTGATGCGTTTGGCAACAGTAGCGGGGGGTAGAATGGCGTCCGAGAGACATCATGTTCAGGGTCCCTAGAGGCAACAAGTACATCTCGAGGGGAGATTTAAAAAGATCAACAACCACAACACCCTCTGAGAGGAAGACATCCACAGCACCACCACCAAGTCTACTAACTTCCTCAACTGCTTTACCTTCTCTCCGTCCTCTTCCAGAATTATTCGAAGACATCTTGTACGATATCCACCACACGGAGCACTTGGAGCAAAAGCATTTTGAGTAGATAGCAGTAAGGCTAGAAGGAAGAGACCTCGGCCCGCCTCCTAGAGCTTCATCCGAGATAGCTGAGGAGGAGTATGATACAGTTGACCAACCCACTTCTGAGTCCACTAGCTGAAGGTGGCCCCTCTTCATCCTCCCGGAGCGTAAGCAGGCACGGAGGACCGTGCACAAACTAAGTGTGGGAGAGGATCGATGATTCCAGGGGGGTAAAAATTTCTCTTTTCAAGGTACTTTGCAATGTTTCTTGTAGTACTTTTTCTTCATTTTGAAGTAGTTTTATGTCTATTTTATCTTGTTTGGTTGCTTGTAAATATTTCTTTATCGTTTATGGATATTTAGTAGTTAATACTTGCATGTTACATGATAGAATGAATAAGTTGGTGAAACACCAAGGAATTTCCATGAAGTCTTTTTCTAGGGCGTACCATTGATTGAATTGAAGGAAATATTATGTATGCCAACTTGCTTGAAGTAGATTGTTCGTAGAACATAGAAAAGAGCTCGAACAACATACCCTGTGAGTCTTGAGCTTTAATAGATGGTTGGATATTTTCAACCATAATGTTGTTCTTGTGTGTGATTATTACTCCTTTTTTATTGTGATCATTGATTTTCATGATTCTTTATGTCCTGTATTTGTGTTTGAATGTATCTAGCATGATTGAGGCCATTTTTTGATGATCAACTCACTAACCTATATGGCCAACCCTTGCATACACCGTTGTGAACCCCCTTGAGCCTATGAATTTTCTTTTGTTCTGATGATAGCACATTACTCCCCTTAAGCGAAAAACCATTGATGTCCCCGAATTACTCTCTGATTGGCTTGGGTGGATTAGTGTGTACATTCTAAGTGTGGGAGAATTTTGGGCAACATTGGTGATGAAGGCATAAGCTTATTGTGAAAAATTTTTAGCAATTAGGTAATGCTCATGCATTTCATTAATGAAGACATATGCATTCATAGTTCAATTTTGCAATTTAAAAAAAAATTACATAACAAAGTATGAAATAAAGAGTTAAATAAAGGATGCATACGCCATGTTTGAAAAGAAAATGTATGAGTAAGGTGAGATGGGAAAAAGAAAAGGAAATGGGTAGATAGGTTATATTGTTACGTGTATATAGGTGATATAGGAATAGGTGGACACTCAAGCTAATCAAAGAGATAATTCCTTAGGTCCACTTAGTTATATTTCATCCTACCTGAACCTTAGCCCCATTACATCCCTCTAAAGACCTCATGATATTTGTTATTCATGCATTAAATACTAGTTGATTGTTAGATGACTTGCAAATCTTTGAGGAGCATGATAAAAGAAGAATTGAGTGGTTAAACCCTAAACACTGAGCAAATTGAGTGAATACACATCCGATGAGGGGTTCGATCGCTCAATTCTATGTTCTTGCGCCTTATATTGTATCTTCTTGCAAGTGTTTGATTGGGTAATTTTGAAAATTTCAATTCAATTCTTTGGATAATTGATGAATCCATAATTGATGATGATTCTTGGTTAGAGTTGAATGAATTTTATCACATAAACTCGCACTTATTCCCTTGAATAGCATGCTTTTGAACTTTCCTCCCAAATTGTGCTTGATTATGAAAATATGCTCTTTTGTGCTTAGTTTGACCTATTTTTATTCCATTTGCCTTCCATTCAGTGCCTTGATGTGTTTGTGAGTGATTTCAGGTGTACAAGGTAGGAATGAGTTGGAGAAAATGGAAGAAGAGCTTGCAAAGTGGAGAAAACATGAAGAATCAAAGGAGGTGAGCTCAGAGACGTGTGCGTGCGCACAGCCCCTTGTGCGTCCGCACAGGAGTCCAAGCAGAGCGCGTGGATCAATTTGAGCGCGTCGCGCATCCAGCCAAGCATCGCCTAGTGTGCGTGCGCACAGACACTCGTGCGTACGCACAGGAGGGAATTTTTGTAGAGTGTGCGGATGCACACGCCTGTGCGTCCGCACAGGTGTCCGCGCATGACTTCTTTAGAAAAGTATGTGACTCGTGATTTGAGGGCTTTGGAGGCCCACTTTTGAAGTCTTTTAGCTCATATTGGAGGGGAAATGAAGGAAATAACATAGCATAGCATTAGTATAGTTTTAGGAGTAGAATAGAAGGTTTTTAGTGTTAGTTTTCTCTAAGTTTTTCTCATCTTCTCTATTAGGGTTTTATTAGGGTTTTACATTCCAAGTGCCATTTCCATTTTTGATCATTGGATTTTGCTAATCTTATTGTAAGTATTCTCTTGTTATTACTTGGTGCACGAAAATTACTTCACACTATGTAATTCCGCACAACTAACCAGCAAGTGCACTGGGTCGTCCAAGTAATACCTTACGTGAGTAAGGGTCCCGCGGAGATTGTTGGCTTGAAGTAATCTATGGTTATCTTGTAACTCTTAGTCAAGAAAACAATTCACTTATCAAATTGAATTACGAAAAATAAGAGAGTATGAAATAAATACTTATTATGCAGTAATGGAAAATATGTTGGGGTTTTGGAGATGCTTTGTCTTCTGAATTTCAGCTTTTCTCTTGTATTCCTCTTCCCTCATGCATGCAAAAGTGCAAAGTTTCTTCCATGGCAAGCTCTATGTAAGGTGTCACCGTTGTCAATGGCTACTTCCCATCTCCTCAGTAAAAATGGTCCAAATGCTCTGTCACAGCACGGCTAATCATCTAGAGGTTCTCAATCATACTGAAATAAAATTTACTATCCTTTTACGTCTGTCACTACGCTCAGCACTCGCGAGTTTGAAGCCCGTCACAGTCATCCAATCCCAGAATCCTACTCAGAATACCACAGACAAGGTTTAGACTTTCCGGATTCTCCTGAATGACGCCATCAATTCTAGCTTATACCACGAAGATTCTGATTATGGAATCTAAGAGATACTCATTCAATCTAATATAAAACGGAGGTGGTTGTCATGCACACGTTCATGGGTTGAGGAAGGTAATGAGTGTCACGGATCATCACCTTCTCCATAATTAAGCGCGAATGAATATCTTATAGGAACACGCATGTTTGAATGGAAAATAGAAGTACTTGCATTAATTCATCGAGACGCTGCAGAGCTCCTCACCCCCAACAATGGAGTTTAGAGACTCATGCCGTCAAAGAGTACAAAGTTTAGATCTAAAATGTCATGAGAT
>NC_029785.2:120575797-120585114 GCF_000816755.2 Arachis ipaensis | reverse complement strand
TTGAACTCCAACTTGTAACTTGTTTCTGGCGCTGGACGCCAGACTGCAGCATGGAACTGGCGTTGCACGCCAGTTTACGTCGTCTATTCTTGAGCAAAGTATGGACTATTATATATTGCTGGAAAGCCCTGGATGTCTACTTTCCAACACAATTAGAAACGCATTAATTGGACTCCTGTAGCTCCAGAAATTTCATTCCGAGTGAAGAGAGGTCAGGATCCAACAGCATCAGCAGTCCTTTTTCAGCCTGAATAAGATTTTTGCTCAGCTCCCTCAATTTCAGCCAGAAAATACCTAAAATTACAGAAAAACACACAAACTCATAGTAAAGTCTAGAAATATGAATTTTGCCTAGAAACTAATGAAAATAAACTAAAAACTAACTAAAACATACTAAAAACTATATGAAATTAACCCCAAAAAGCGTATAAAATATCCGCTCATCACAACACCAAACTTAAACTGTTGTTTGTCCCCAAGCAACTAGACAAATAAAATAGAATACAAATAAGTCAAGAAGCAATAATATCTCAGAGTTTTTGAGTGAAGCTCAGATTCTAACTAAATGAGCGGGACTAGTAGCTTTTTGCTTCCGAACAGTTTTGGCATCTCACTTTATCCATTGAAGCTCAGAATGATTGGCATCTATAGGAACTTAGAATTCAGATAGTGTTATTGATTCTCCTAGTTTAGTATGTTGATTCTTGAACACAGCTACTTTTATGAGTCTTGGCCGTGGCCCTAAGCACTTTGTTTTCCAGTATTACCACCGGATACATAAATGCCACAGACACATAATTGGGTGAACCTTTTCAGATTGTGACTCAGCTTTGCTAAAGTCCCTAATTAGAGGTGTCCAGGGTTCTTAAGCACGCTCTTCTTTTTGCTTTGGACCTTGACTTTAACCTGTCAGTCTCAAGTCTTCACTTGACACCTTCACGCCACAAGCACATGGTTAGGGACAATTCCCAATATTCAAATTGAGGGACTTCTGGGAGGAATTCTTGCGCCCTCCTCTTGGTGGGGTCATCCTGCATTTGTTGTTTTCCCATTATGATTTTAGTGATTGGTTGCTCCACTGAGATATACTCTGTTATTCCCATCTTTACTCCAGCATCTTTGCAGAGCATAGAGATTAAGCTTGGATAAGCCAACCTGGCATCCTTGGAGTTCTTGTTAGCAAGTATGTAAAATTCAGATGGAATCAGTTGATGAACTTCTACTTCTTTTCCCAACATAATGCAATGGATCATCACTGCTCTTTTAACAGTGACTTCAGAACGGTTGCTTGTGGGCAATATAGAACGCCCAATGAAGTCCAGCCAACCTCTGGTGACTGGTCTGAGATCTTCTCTCTTGAGTTGATTTGGGAAACCCTTGCTGCTGGTGGTCCACCTGGCTCCAGGGATGCATATATCCTCTAGAATCTTATCCAGGCCCTTGTTTGTTCTCATCATTCTCCTATTGAAGGAGTCTGGGTCATCTTTCAGCTGAGGTAGCTTAAAGATCTCCCTGATTTTGTCAGGGTGGATGTGAACAATCTTTCCTCTGACCAAAGTTTGATAGTCATAGAGGGCAGTTCCAGATATTCTCTACCTGTCTGTTTGCCACAGATTAGCGTAAAATTCCTGAACCATATTCCTTCCCACTTTCGTTTCAGAATTAGCTAGGACTTCCCAGTTCCTGTTTCGAATATGCTCTTGGATCTCCGGATATTCATCTTCTTTTAGATCGAACTTGACTTCCGGGATCACTGATCTTAGACCCATTATTTTGTAGTAATGGTCTGAATGTTCTTTGGTTAAGAACCTCCCTTGATTCCAAAGTGGTTTTGGAATGCTCTCTTTCTTGCCTCTTGGAGTGGGTTGTTTTCCTTTAGGAGCCATGATTTTAGTGGGTATGGTTTAGTGATCACGGATAAACACACTAAACTTAGAGGTTTGCTTGTCCTCAAGCAAAAGAAAAGAAAGGAGATGGGTAGAAGGAGAGCTTGTGACGAATGGTGGATGAGAGGGGGGCCGAATGTGGTTTTAAAAAGGGAAGGGGTGGGATTTTTGAAAATATTAAAAAGATAAGATAGAAGATATGATTTTAAAAAATATGATATGAAAAGATGTGATTTAAAATTGAAAAGATATGAAAGATATTTGAAAAAGATAAATTTGGATTTTGAAAAGGATAATGTGGAGATTTGAAAAAGATATTGATGAGTTGAAAAGATTTTATAAGGAAAAGAGATAGATTTGTTTTGGAAAATTTGAAAAAGAGTTAGATTGGATTGAAAAAGAATTTGTGTTTATGGATTAAGATACATTTGATATTTTTAAAGTAGGGTTTTTAGAAATTAGGGTTCTTAGAAATCAGGGTTTGTAACATGTTTATGCAAGAAATCATGAATTGAAACATGAAAATTAAAATTAAAATGAAAAATATGAAGTAAAAACGAATTTACCCCCTCCCCACCATCCTGGCGTTAAACGCCCAAACGCTGCATGTTTTGGGCGTTTAACGCCCAATTGCTGCTTCTCCTGGGCGTTCAACGCCCAGCTGCTGCTTCTTTCTGGCGTTGAACGCCAGGAACTCCTTTGTCACTGGGCGTTTTTCTGAACGCCCAGGACGCTGTAAATCTGGCGTTAAATGCCCAGAAGGAGCTTCTTTCTGGAGTTCAATGCCCAATTGTGCCTCTTACTGGCGTTTTCTTGCCAGTGAGCTCTTTTTTTTCTCTGTTTTGTGTGATGAATCCTTCTGTAACCCTGTAAACTTATGCAATTAACTCTTTACCTTAGTATCAATGAACTTTATATAAACAAATAAAATCAAGAATAGGGCAAAATGCTAGAGGAAGTGATGCCAATAGCTGGGTTGCCTCCCAGCAAGCACTTCTTTATTGTCTTTAGCTGGACCTTGCTGAGCTTTTTAATCTAGCCTCAGAGTCAATGCTTGATTCTCTATCCATTAACAATGAACTTCTTATCAGAGTCAATGTCTTGAAGCTCCACATAACCATATAGTGATACACTTGTAATCACATATGGTCCCCTCCACCGGGACTTCAATTTCCCGGGGAATAGCTTGAGCCTAGAGTTAAACAACAGAACCTTTTGTCCTGGTTCAAAGATTCTAGAAGATAGCTTTCTGGGGGGTATTTAATGTCTTCCCACTTCTTAATTGAACTGCTTGGCATTCTTCTGTTATTTGTTTTGACAGCTGCTGGTTTGTTTGCTTTAATTGTACTTCCATATTTATATTAGCCATCCTTGTCTCTTGTAGTCTATCCTTGAATTCGGCTAACTGCTTTGTTAGAAAATCCAATTGCTGATTGAATTTAGCAGCTTGTTCTACAGGACTGAGTTCAGCAGTTACTGTTTTAACCTCTTCTTTCATGGAAGGGTCACTGCTTAGGTACAGATGCTGATTTCTGGCAACTGTATCAATGAGCTCTTGAGCTTCTTCAATTGTCTTTCTCATGTGGATAGATCCACCAGCTGAGTAATCTAGAGAAAGCTGAGCCCTTTCTGTAAGCCCATAATAGAAGATGTCTAGCTGAACCCACTCTGAAAACATTTCAGAGGGGCATTTTCTTAGCATCTCTCTGTATCTCTCCCAGGCATCATAAAGAGATTCATTATCTCCTTGTTTAAAGCCTTGGATGTCCAGCCTTAGCTGTGTCATCCGTTTTGGAGGAAAGTATTGATTTAAAAATTTTTCTGTCAGCTGTTTCCATGTCTTTATGCTGGCCTTAGGTTGGTTATTTAACCACCTCTTAGCTTGGTCTTTTACAGCAAATGGGAACAGTAATAATCTGTAGACATCCTGATCTACTTCCTTATCATGTACTGTGTCAGCAATTTGTAAAAACTGTGCCAGAAACTCTGTAGGTTCTTCCTGTGGAAGACCGGAATACTGACAACTTTGCTGCACCATGATAATGAGCTGAGGATTCAACTCAAAGCTACTGACTCCAATGGAGGGTATACTGATACTACTCCCATATGAAGTAGTAGTGGGGTTAGCATATGACCCCAGAGTCCTTCTGGACTGTTCATTTCCACTTAGATCCATGATGGAGAAAGGGAGATGATAAAAAAAAAGAAAAATATTTTTATTTATTTATTTATTTAATTCGAAAATAAAATAAATAAAAATGGGTGAAGATTTTCGAAAAATGAAAAGAGTGGTTTAGGAAGTTTTGAAAAAGATGTGATTTTTGAAAAAGGTTTTAAATTTTGAAATAAAAATCTGAATTTTAAGAGCAATTTTCGAAAATTTGCTTTAAAATGGAGAGAAAAGATTTTTTTTTTGAATTTGATAAGGAGAGAGAAAAAAAACAATAAAATAGCATAAGATTTAAAATTTTTAGATCTAATGCTCCTTGTTTTCGAAAATTTTGGAGGGAAAACACCAAGGAGCACCAAACTTAAAAATTTTAAGATCAAGACACAAGGAAAAGTCAAGAACATATTGAAGACTCACAAGAACAACCAGAACATGAAGATAGAACACCAAACTTAAAATTTTTAGAAGACCAAACTAAAATTTTCGAAAACTAAAGAAAAATCAACAAGAAAACACCAAACTTAAAGTTTGGCACAAGATTTAATAGAAAAATTATTTTTGAAAAAGAAGATTTTGAAAAGAATATACCCAATTACCAAGAACATAGACCAACGCTCTAGCCAATTGGGCAGTAAATGTAACACTTGTTTTGAAGAAGTATTTTTAATAACTAAGAAAAAAAAATTTTTTTGAAAAATTTAAAAAAAAGAAAATAAGGATTTTAAAAAGAAAATTTCAACCAAAAACAATAATAGAAGACTCTAAACTAAAAAAATTTTTTTTCCTAATCTAAGCAACAAAATAAACCGTCAGTTGTCCAAACTCGAACAATCCCCGGCAACGGCGCCAAAAACTTGGTGCACAAAAATTACTTCACACTATGTAATTCCGCACAACTAACCAGCAAGTGCACTGGGTCGTCCAAGTAATACCTTACGTGAGTAAGGGTCGAATCCCACGGAGATTATTGGCTTGAAGCAATCTATGGTTATCTTGTAACTCTTAGTCAAGAAACAATTCACTTATCAAATTGAATTACAAAAAATAAGAGAGTATGAAATAAATACTTATTATGCAGTAATGGAGAATATGTTGGGGTTTTGGAGATGCTTTGTCTTCTGAATTTCAGCTTTTCTCTTGTATTCCTCTTCCCTCATGCATGCAAAAGTGCAAAGTTCCTTCCATGGCAAGCTCTATGTAAGGTGTCACCGTTGTCAATGGCTACTTTCCATCTCCTCAGTGAAAATGGTCCAAATACTCTGTCACAGCACGGCTAATCATCTAGAGGTTCTCAATCATACTGGAATAGGATTTACTATCCTTTTACGTCTGTCACTACGCCCAGCACTCGCGAGTTTGAAGCCTGTCACAGTCATCCAATCCCAGAATCCTACTCGGAATACCACAGACAAGGTTTAGACTTTCCGGATTCTCCTGAATGACGCCATCAATTCTAGCTTATACCACGAAGATTCTGATTATGGAATCTAAGAGATACTCATTCAATCTAATATAAAACAGAGGTGGTTGTCATGCACACGTTCATGGGTTGAGAAAGGTAATGAGTGTCACGGATCATCACCTTCTCCATAATTAAGCGCGAATGAATATTTTATAGGAACACGCATGTTTGAATGGAAAATAGAAGTACTTGCATTAATTCATCGAGACGCTGCAGAGCTCCTCACCCCCAACAATGGAGTTTAGAGACTCATGCCGTCAAAGAGTACAAAGTTCAGATCTAAAATGTCATGAGATACAAAATAAATCTCTAAAAGTTGTTTAAATACTAAACTAGTAACCTAGGTTTACAGAAAATGAGTAAACTATGATAGATAGTGCAGAAATCCACTTCTGAGGCCCACTTGGTGTGTGCTGGGGCTGAGACTAAAGCTTCTCACGTGCCTGGATTGTTTTGGGCGTTCAACGCCAGGCTGTAACCTGTTTCTGGCGTTGAACTCCAACTTGTAACGTGTTTCTGGCGCTGGACGCCAGACTGCAACATGGAACTGGCGTTGAATGCCAGTTTATGTCGTCTATCCTTGAGCAAAGTATGGACTATTATATATTTCTGGAAATCTCTGGATGTCTACTTTCCAACGAAATTGGAAACGCGTCAATTGGACTCCTGTAACTCCAGAAATTCCATTCCGAGTGCAGAGAGGTCAGGATCCAACAGCATCAGCAGTCCTTTTTCAGCCTAAATCAGATTTTTGCTCAGCTCCCTTAATTTCAGCCAGAAAATACCTGAAATTACAGAAAAAAACACACAATAAACTCATAGTAAAGTCCAGAAATATGAATTTTGCCTAGAAACTAATGAAAATAAACTAAAAACTAACTAAAACATACTAAAAACTATATGAAATTAACCCCAAAAAGCGTATAAAATATCCGCTCATCACAAAGGGTTGAAGGGTTAAGGACTTTTGGCTCATTTTTAGATGGTTCTAGATTTTTTTTTGGCTATTTGTCAGTTACACTCTTGATTAGAGAGAGAGAGGGAGATTCCAAGCTCTCATTAGGGTTCATCTTCATCCATTTTCTGAATTTCCAATCACACTTTGGTGAGATCCATTGCAATTCTCAATTCATTTGTTCATGTTATAGATCTTCTTCTCCAATCTCAATTAGTGCTTGTAATTGCTCAATCCTCATAGATCCTAGATTCAACTTTGTAGTTTTGGATTTTTTCAATTTCTTGAGAAGCTCATTTCCATTGTTGTTAGTTCCTTGTGTTGAAGCACTTTCAATTCTAATTCCTTCTCATTTTTTTACTATGCTTTTTTTTCCTTGCTCATCAATTGTTTGATAAAATGCCAACATTAGTTATGGAGTAAAAGTTTCTTACTTGGCATAGGGTTTGAGTCATTAGAAAGAGTTGAATAGTTTATGTCAATTGTTGATTTGGAATTAGAAATTGCTAATTGACTTGGAGTGCACTAAAGCTAGATTTCCCTAAGGTGAAAACTAGGACTTGTGACTCAAGTTAGTTACTCTCATTTGACTTTACTCTATACCTAGGGGTTAACTAAATGAAGCAAGGCCTAATTGTTGTCATCATTGACGGGACTATAAGGATAGAATTTCTAATGCCAACCCTAGGCCAAGTCTTCTAAAAAAATTGATTGCTTGTTTACCATTTATTTTGCTAAACCTTCAAAAGAACCACAACAAGGCTTCCTAATCGATAAGATGCATGCTCTAGCAATTCCAAGGGAGGACGACTCGGGGGACTAGTACTCTCGGTTATAGATTGTAGGATTGTTTGATGCGAAGTTTGAATGTCGATTAGACTATACTCACGATTATATCCATTATTGAATTCTATATCGGCATGATAAATATCGCTTATCAAAATGGCGCCGTTGCCGGGGATATTGCTTAGTGTGCCATGTTATTGCTTAGAGTAGTTATGTGTGCATGCATATAGTTGCATTTTTTTTGTGTGATTCTTTGTCCAAGTAACTAACCCCTCATCGTTACCATGAATTTCACTTCCCCTTCATTGCATGACGCGTTCACAACCGAATCCGAGCTTAGTCCCCTTTGATCCGGAGATAGAACGAACTTTGTTTAATATTAGACAAGCTTGGAAGCGGTTAAGGTTTGGACAAGGTGAAGAGGTTTTCACCACCTCAACCACCTTGCTAAAAGTGAACATTGAACCGTCACTCAACGAAGGCAATAATCATTCTCCCATCAAAATCACTAACAATTCTTTTCTTGTTTTAGGTACTAACGCCATGGATGCTCCGAGGAGAGTTACTATCAAGGAAGCGGGTGCACCGGATTATATCCTTCAACCCCTTCATGTAACTCACCCCAATTTGAATGCAAACTTTGAACTCAAGACCGCTTTGATTTGTTCTTGCTATTCCCACTACACGGATGAGTGCCCAAGCCTTCAAGAGGACAACACTTTGGCGGCTACCCACAATTTCTATGACCGCCCAAATCAAGGGTACGACCAAGGCGGTAATCCTAATCAAGGACACCCTTATCAAGGAGGAAGCTACAATCAAGGGAGTGGGTACCACAATCAAAATTGGAGAGAAAATCATCAACAAGGAAATAGGGACAACAACAACAATGGAGGAGGTCAAAGATGGAACAACAATTCACAAAACCGGCCACCATACAACCAAAACAACCCACCATACAACCAACAAAACCAACAAAGAAACTACCAAACATACCAACCACCACATCAAAGACCACCACCCAACCAATCACAAGCTCCTCAACTCACATATCCAACCGTCCCCTCCAACCAAGATGAAACACTCCGGACCATCATCCAAGGCCAAAAGGAACTACAAAACACACTTGCTTCCGGTCTCACCGGCCTCACCTCTACACTACAAGCTCTTCTTGCACGAATGGACACATCATCAAACCCCACTCCTCAACCCCCAATCCAAAGCGTCATTCCCTCTCAACCTCAACCCAATCCTAAGGGGGGCATCAATGCCATCACCCTGAGATCCGAAACACAATTAAAAGAGAAGGGAGCAAAGGATTCAAATCCCATCACAATCACTCAGGAGGAGGAGAGCATAGATATAGAAGAGGTAGTGGAAAAGGAGACACCACAAGTCATAGTTGAGGATGAAACTCAACCAACAAAAGAGACCCCCAAGACTAAGAGAACCTTGGAAGAAGAAATTGCTCAACCACTCCCATTTCCAATACTTGCAAAGAAAGCTAGGAAGCGCATAGAACTCGACCCCAAAATGGTAGAAATGTTCAAGAAAGTCGAGGTAACCATCCCCCTCTTTGACGCTATCCATCAAGTTCCTAGATATGCAAAATTCCTTAAAGATCTATGCATGAACAAGGATAGAATTCTTGAATTGGAAACCATCCCATTGGGGAGTTCTATTTCCGCTTTAATGGGAGCATTGCCCGAGAAGTGTGATGATCCGGGCCCTTGTATGGTCACTTGCACCATCAATGGAGTTCAATTCGTAGATTGTATGTGTGACCTCGGAGCATGTGTTAGCATCATGCCTCTCTCCGTCTACCGGGTATTGAAGCTACCACCACTAAAAAGGTCGACGGCGAGATTTGTCCTAGCGGATAAAAGCATAATAACCATGACGGGTGTTGTGGAAGATGTATTGGTGAATATCAAAGGGTTGGTATTTCCGATTGACTTCTACGTCCTTGAAATGCCATCAAGTGAAACCGAGAGAGCATCATCCATACTACTTGGAAGACCATTTTTGAGAACTTCTAGATTTAAGCTAGATGCTTAC
>NC_029785.2:120573494-120575659 GCF_000816755.2 Arachis ipaensis | reverse complement strand
TTTTTTCCTTGCTCATCAATTGTTTGATAAAATGCCAACATTAGTTATGGAGTAAAAGTTTCTTACTTGGCATAGGGTTTGAGTCATTAGAAAGAGTTGAATAGTTTATGTCAATTGTTGATTTGGAATTAGAAATTGCTAATTGACTTGGAGTGCACTAAAGCTAGATTTCCCTAAGGTGAAAACCAGGACTTGTGACTCAAGTTAGTTACTCTCGTTTGACTTTCCTCTATACCTAGGGGTTAACTAAATGAAGCAAAGCCTAATTGTTGTCATCATTAACGGGACTATAAGGATAGAATTTCTAATGCCAACCCTAGGCCAAGTCTTCTAAAAATTGATTGCTTGTTTGCCATTTATTTTGCTAAACCTTCAAAAGAACCACAACAAGGCTTCCTAATCGATAAGAGGGAAGTCCGCTCTTTTCTTGGACATGCAGGATTCTTGGTGCACGAAATTGTGATGTCCAGGCTCGAACAATCCCTGGTAATGGCTCCAAAGCTTGGTGCTTTGATCTTAATTCATAATTGTCACAACTTCGATACAACTAACCAGCAAGTGCACTGGGTCGTCCAAGTAATACCTTACGTGAGTAAGGGTCGAATCCCATGGAGATTGTTGGTATGAAGCAAGCTATGGTCACCTTGCAAATCTCAGTCAGGCGGATATAAAGTGATAATGGTGTTTTCGAATATTATATAATAAAATAGGGATAGAGATACTTATGTAATTCATTGGTAGGAATTTCAGAGAAGCGAATGGGGATGCTTTCGTTCCTCTGAACCTCTGCTTTCCTGCTATCTTCATCCAATCAGTCTTACTCCTTTCCATGGCTGGCTTTATGCAAGGGCATCACCGTTGTCAGTGGCTACATCCCCTCCTCTCAGTGAAAGATATGCTCACATGCTCTGTCACAGCACGGCCATTCATCTGTCGGTTCTCGATCATGCTGGAATAGGATTTCATGAAGGATGATGGAGTGTTCTTGATGTTCCACCCTTAGTTGCTTCCAATAATTGTGTGGAAGAAAATGTATCCCCTGAGGTGTCTCAGGGATCTCTTGATTTGCAGTCAAATGTTCTACCACTGAGCTATAGACCCTTGATGGAAGCTTTTGTCTTCCCTTTCCTCTTTCTAGAGGCCTCTCTGGCCTTAGGTGCCATCAATGGTTATGGAGAAAAACAAAAAAAGCTATGCTTTTACCACACCAAACTTAGAATGTTGCTCGCCCTCGAGCAAAAGAAGAAAGAATAGAAGAAGAAGAAGATATGGAGGAGATGGATGGATGTGTGTATTCGGCCATATGGGTGGGATTGGGTGGGAGAGAGAGATGTTGAATTTTGAAGGTAGTGGTTGTATGGATGTGAGTGGTAAATGAAAAACAGAAGGGATGATCATGAATGGGAAGAGAGATGATGAGGTAGGTGGGGATCCTGTGGGGTCCACAGATCCTGAGGTGATCCTGTGAGGTCCACAGATCTTGAGGTGTCAAGGCATTTACATCCCTGCACCAATTTAGGCATGCAAAATGCCCTTGCACACAACTCTGGGCGTTCAGCGCCAGGTTGGTGCCCATTTTGGGCGTTCAACGCCCATTTGCTGCCATTTCTGGCGTTGAACGCTAGAACCATGCTTGTTCTGGGCGTTCAGCGCCAGGATGCTCCCATTCTGGGCGTTCAGCGCCAAAACTATGCTCTATTCTGGCGTTTGAACGCCAGGCAGATGCTCCTCCAGGGTGTGATTTTCGATCTATGCATGAACAAGGATAGAATTCTTGAATTGGAAACCATCCCATTGGGGAGTTCTATTTCCGCTTTAATGGGAGCATTGCCCGAGAGGTGTGATGATCCGGGCCCTTGTATGGTCACTTGTACCGTCAATGGAGTTCAATTCGTAGATTGTATGTGTGACCTCGGAGCATGTGTTAGCATCATGCCTCTCTCCGTCTACCGGGTATTGAAGTTACCACCACTAAAAAGGTCGACGGCGAGATTTCTCCTAGTGGATAAAAGCATAATAACCGTGACGGGTGTTGCGGAAGATGTATTGGTGAATATCAAAGGGTTGGTATTTCCGATTGACTTCTATATCCTTGAAATGCCATCAAGTGAAACCGAGAGAGCATCATCCATCCTACTTGGAAGACCATTTTTGAGAACTTCTAT
>NC_029785.2:120554215-120573167 GCF_000816755.2 Arachis ipaensis | reverse complement strand
ATCTGCTTCCACAAGAATGTTCTTATCCTTGCTCCTACTCATATGACAAAGAAGAAGGCACAGAAAAATAATAATAATAATGGAGATCCTTTATACCACAGTATAGGGATCCCTGTGTGAGTGGAGGAAGAGGGGGAGACAAAGAATGTGATGTAAAGGAAGAAGCACAACTGTACGGATGGAAGAGATGTGAGATGAGATGTTAGGATATGAATGAATAAGTAGAATAGGATGGGGGAGGGATAATTTTCGAAAATTATTTTGAAAGAAGACCATTTTTGAGAACTTCTAGATTTAAGCTAGATGCTTACTCGGGAACATACTCATTTGAGATAGATGGGAGAGTCGTGAGTTTTAGCCTAGAAGAAGCAATGAAGCATCCACCGGAAAATCACTCTCTATTCCGGTGTGACCCAATTGACAACATTGTCGCCGAAGTGCACCTTGCAAAGTTAGATGAGAAGTACATGATTGAAGAGGCAAATGAAGATCCAAGCAAATTAAACACCACACACCATACAAACCATCCGGAAACCCAAACATCAAATCATGACAAAAAGATAGAATTGAAGCCACGACCTCCCCACCTAAGGTACTCATATCTTGATGAAGCCCAAAAGCTCCCCGTGATAATCGCACAAGAGCTAACTCCTCAACAAGAAGAAAAGTTGCTAGAGGTATTGAGAAAAAATAAAAGGGCAATCGGGTGAATTTTCGAATTTGATGAGAGAAAAAGGGAAAGATATTTTTTTGATTTTTGAATTTTTATGAAAAACATGAAAATTATGCAATGCATGAAATTTTTAGATCAAAACAATGAATGCATGCAAGAATGCTATGAATGTCAAGATGAACACCAAGAACACTTTGAATGCCAAGATGAACATCATAGACACAATTTTGAAAAACTTTTAATGCAAAGAAAACATGCAAGACACCAAACTTAGAATTCTTTAATGCTTACGCACTAAGGATTCAAGAATGCATATGATAAACATGAAAAGACACAAAACAAAAAATCATCAAGATCAAACAAGAAGACTAACCAAGAACAACTTGAAGATCATGAAGAACACTATGAATGCATGATATTTTCGAAAATTGCTAGATGCATATGCAAGTGACACCAAACTTATGATATGACTCAAGACTCAAACAAGAAACAGAAAAGTATTTTTGATTTTTATGATTTTCTAATTTTTTTGTATTTTTTTCGAAAATTAATTTGAAAAAGGAAAATAAGGATTCCAAAATTTTTAATATGAATTCCAGGAATCTTGCCATGTTAGTCTAAAGCTTCAGTCCAGGAATTAGACATGGCTCACTAGCCAGCCAAGCTTTCAATGAAAGCTCCAGTCCAAAATACTAGACATGGCCAATGGCCAGCCAAGCTTCAGCATGCAACATAAGAGAATATACTGCTCATTACTTATCCAAGTAACTTGCCTCTATGTTGATGGTTTGGAAGCCTTAGTCCAAAAGAATTTAGACATGGCTTTACAGCCAGCCAGGCTTCGCATGCTTCATGAAACACTAGAATTCATTCTTAAAAATTTTGAATAAATTTTTGAAAACAAAATTTTTTTTTTTTCGAAAACAGATGAGAAAAGTTTTGAAATATTTTTTTGAAAAATTTTTTAAAAAGAAAACGAAAAGAAAGTTACCCAATCTGAGCAACAAGATGAGCCGCCAGTTGTCCAAACTCAAACAATCCCCGGCAACGGCGCCAAAAACTTGGTGCACGAAATTGTGATGTCCAGGCTCGAACAATCCCTGGTAATGGCTCCAAAGCTTGGTGCTTTGATCTTAATTCATAATTGTCACAACTTCGATACAACTAACCAGCAAGTGCACTGGGTCGTCCAAGTAATACCTTACGTGAGTAAGGGTCGAATCCCACGGAGATTGTTGGTATGAAGCAAGCTATGGTCACCTTGCAAATCTCAGTCAGGCGGATATAAAGTGATAATGGTGTTTTCGAATATTATATAATAAAATAGGGATAGAGATACTTATGTACTTCATTGGTAGGAATTTCAGAGAAGCGAATGGGGATGCTTTCGTTCCTCTGAACCTCTGCTTTCCTGCTATCTTCATCCAATCAGTCTTACTCCCTTCCATGGCTAGCTTTATGCAAGGGCATCACCGTTGTCAGTGGCTACATCCCCTCCTCTCAGTGAAAGATATGCTCACATGCTCTGTCACAGCACGGCCATTCATCTGTCGGTTCTCGATCATGCTGGAATAGGATTCACCCTCCTTTTGCGTCTGTCACTAACGCCCAACAATCGCGAGTTTGAAGCTCGTCACAGTCATTCAATCATTGAATCCTACTCGGAATACCACAGACAAGGTTTAGACTTTCCGGATTCTCTTGAATGCCGCCATCATTCTAGTGTACGCCACGAAGATTCTGGTTAGGAGATCTAAGAGATACTCATTCAGTCGAAGGTAGAACGGAAGTGGTTGTCAGGCACGCGTTCATAGGGAATGATGATGATTGTCACGTTCATCGATGAACGCCAGTTTTTGTGCCAGTTTGGGCGTTCAACTCTGGTTTTGGATCCTTTTCTGGCGCTGGACGCCAGATTTGGGCAGAAGGCTGACGTTGAACGCCAGTTTACGTCATTTATTCTTGGCCAAAGTATGGACTATTATATATTGCTGGAAAGCCCTGGATGTCTACTTTCCAACGCAATTGGAAGCGCGCCATTTCGAGTTCTGTAGCTCCAGAAAATCCACTTTGAGTGCAGGGAGGTCAGAATCCGACAGCATCAGCAGTCCTTTTTCAACCTCTGAATCTGATTTCTACTCAAGTCCCTCAATTTCAGCCAGAAAATACCTGAAATCACAGAAAAACACACAAACTCATAGTAAAGTCCAGAAATGTGAATTTAACATAAAAACTAATAAAAACATCCCTAAAAGTAACTAGATCCTACTAAAAACATACTAAAAACAATGTCAAAAAGCGTATAAATTATCCGCTCATCAATTCTACCGGAGATTCATCAAAGACTTTAGCAAGGTAGCCCTACCTCTCTCTCGACTACTGCAAAAGGACACTGAATTTGAGCTAAGCAAGGAATGTATGGAAGCATATGACAAACTTAAAGTGGCATTGACACAAGCTCCTATTGTGCGAGGACCGAATTGAGCTCAACCATTTGAAATCATGTGTGATGCTTCGAATTATGCGATAGGAGCCACGTTAGCACAACGCGAGGGTAAGATTCCCTATGTCATAGCTTATGCTTCAAAGACACTAGACGGAGCCCAATCCAACTACACTACTACCGAGAAGGAACTCCTAGATATTGTTTTTGCTTTGGACAAGTTCCGAGCCTATCTTCTTGGTTCCAAGGTAGTAGTGTTCTCGGATCACGCGGCACTAAAGTATTTGTTGGCCAAAAAGAAATCAAAACCGAGATTAATTCGTTGGGTGCTTTTGTTACAAGAATTTGACTTGGAGATCAAGGATAGGAGTGGTTCCCAAAACTTAGTGACAGACCATCTAAGTCGCCTCGAACACACAAATGACGACACCACTCCTATCAATGACTCCTTTCCTCTAGATAGTTTGCACGCAATCTCAGAAGTAGTTCCTTGGTATGCCCCAATAGCAAACTACTTGGTTTCACGCACCTTCCCTCCCAATCTCAACAAACATCAAAAGGATAAGCTGAAAAGCGAATCCAAATACTATGTTTGGGACGATCCCTATTTGTGGAGGTGTGGAGCAGACCAAATAGTGCGACGGTGCATACCTCAAACCGAATTCCAAGCAATCTTGGACGCTTGCCATCCTTCCGAAGGAGGTGGCCACTACGGCCCCCAAAGAACGGCAAGAAAGGTCCTTGATTGCAGATTTTGGTGGCCAACCCTTCTCAAAGATTCTTCCCTCTATTGCAAATCTTGTCCCCAATGCATTCGGTTTGGAAATATTTCTAAGAAGGACGAAATCCCCCAACAAAATATGCTTTTTTGTGAAATCTTTGATGTATGGGGAATCGACTTCATGGGACTATTTCCAAATTCCAATGGCTTTCTCTACATCTTGTTAGCTGTCGATTATGTGTCAAAATGGGTGGAGGCAATCCCTACCCGGACAGATGATGCCCATGTTGTTTATTCTTTTGTGAGGAATGATATCATTTGTCGTTTTGGCTCCCCAAGAGCAATCATAAGTGATCAAGGATCCCATTTTCGCAACAAAAAAATGGACGGCCTCATGAGAAAGTATGGCATCATACACAAAGTCGCCACGGCCTACCACCCTCAGACAAACGGCCAAGCCGAGGTGTCTAACCGGGAAATTAAACATGTGTTGGAAAGGATTGTGAAGCCGAATAGGAAAGATTGGAGCGCTAAACTCTCCGATGCACTTTGAGCATATCGAACGGCTTACAAAACACCCATTGGCATGAGCCCTTTTAGACTTGTATATGGTAAAGCATGCCATCTCCCGGTAGAAATCGAACACAAAGCTTATTGGGCCATAAAGGAATGCAATATGAGTTTGGGTGGAGCCGGAGTAGAGAGAAAGCTTCAATTGGCGGAACTGGAGTGCTTGAGATTAGAAGCCTATGACAATTCTAGACTCTACAAGGAAAAGATGAAAGCCATTCATGACAAGAACATTAGGAGAAGGGAATTTAGACCCAGTGACCTAGTGCTCCTTTACAACTCAAGGTTGAGATTACTACCCAGAAAGCTTAGATCAAGATGGGATAGACCTTACCAAGTAGAGAAAGTAGAACCTTACGGGGTCTATCACTTGCGCCACCCATCAAGTCCGGACATTTTCAAGGTGAATGGACACCGTCTCAAATTGTACCATGGTGAGCAAAGAAAGAACTCCAAGGAATTTGAAGTGTTCCTCTTGAGGGATGCATCTCTTGAACAAAAGCTTTGAGCTAGTGGACGTCCAACTTAAGGACGGTAAACAAAAGTGCTAGGTGGGAGACACCCCACCATGGTAAGATCTACCATTTGTACATAGCCATTGAATTCTTCTTTGATTGATACTTGCTTACTACTTGACTTTATGTTTGGTAGCTAGGTGATCGATGAAGTTGTAGCTAGATTTCGTTTCAAATTTTGTTTCATTTGTTGAGTTCATTTGGTACTTTATCATGTCAAAACATCCTTCTATAGTACCTAAAGTGGTTGTTTGGAGGGTTGGAATGCTGAAAGTGGTGCGAGAGCATGCAACTTTGAAAAAGGCACCCTTCCGCGCGTGCGCGCACCTAACGCGCACGCGCCCATGAAGCATTTCCGACCATCCACGCGGACGCGCGATGTGCGCGAACGCGTGGATTGCAAGAAGTACCCCTCCATACATATTCCAGAGAGTTAGGCCACTCTCACGCCCGCACCATGCCTGAGGCACAGGCCGCTCACGCATGCGCGCACAGGGCGCGTACGCACTCCTTGACAAATCCTCAGATCGACGCGCTAGCACACCTCGCGCGCGCGCGTCGATCGCCCCTGTGCACTCCTGGTACATATTCCAGAGAGTTAGGCCACTCTCGCACCTGCACTAAGCCACCAGCCCACCACCTCTGCCGCGTGCACACACTAGGCGCCAACGCGCCCACACGCCCGCAACGCGAGGCACGCGTACGCGCCCATGCCGCACACGCGTCCCTTGCCCCTGTGCAATCCTGGTATATATTCCAGAGAGTTAAGCCAACCCCAAGCCCATCTCAAGCCTGGAGCATAATCACATTGCTGCGCGCGCGCACCATCACTCCACCCCGCTTCCTTGCGCTTGCGCGCCCATGCCGCGCACGCGTGGGTGGCCAACGTAAACATAATGGGGAGCACACTTGCTCCCTTCATTCTTCTTCTCCCTTTTTCTTCTTACCTCCTCTACTACCCATTTACCTACTACTATTTCTCCTCTCAAACAACCACCCCCTACCATCACCTCTGGCGACCACCCACCTCCGGTGGCCCCTACATTGCCCCCTCCATTCTCCATCATTCCAACCCACAACTTCCTCCCACATACCCTTTTCCATCTCTCTCAAGGTACTATACTAGGCTCCCCTCTTGCTCTACTTCTCTCTTTTGCTTCTTAGTCAGTTAATTTCATTCTCTTTTAGGTAGTCTCTTTCTTTCCCCCCCTCTTTTGAGCCCCTCACTTCTTTAGGGTATTTTTGGCTCCTTTTCCATTTAACTCTTCATAGGCACTTGGGTCATAACTTCTCTTGCATTGATGGATGAGATGTGTTGCATGATTTTCTTATAACCACTGTGCATTGTAGTGATTAATGTTGGTTTGTGGAATGTTACATTGCTCCCCCCCCCAATCTATTTACATACTACAAAAGGATGCACCCCAAGTGTTTGAAGAAATGCATACATGACACTTTTTGAACTCATTGTGACTCTTGCTTCTTAACTAGTCACTTTTGGGTGCACCTTCACATTCTACAATCCACCCACTCACCATTCCATAAATTGCTTCCCACTTTTGGTATTTGAGGGTGTATGCTTCTCATGCCTTTTCCTTGCATGCCTACACTACCCCTATACCACATGCCAATGATTTGCCTTGCTCATCACATGTTATCTTCGTTACATGTTGCAGCTGTCATGTAATAAAGATACCCATATTCTCACGGCACAATTTCTCATTTGCATAATCATATTCAATTACGCTTCTTTGGGTTTGATGTTATCTCCTTTCTTTACTATCATAGGATGGTCATCAAAAAGAGCAACGGAAAAGCCCTGAAGAAGCCAGCATCCAATAGAGCACGCTAGGAACTAACGGCCAAGCCACTCCTAAAGAAGGCTAAGGGCCCCGTTGATGTTCTAGAGAAGGACAACCCTCCGAAGGATCCAAACAAGTTCCCTAATCGCTACTGCGAACTTGTTTACTCAAGGGTGATTGAAAGGAATTATCACCCAGAGCCTCTTCTAGTCCTCCCGGCCCACCTCACTCCGATAGTGATGCCACACATTGACCGGAGGCAATGGAGGTTCCTCTTGAGGCAACCCAAGGAGGTCAATTTATCATGGGTGGTGGAATTCTACACCAACTACCACTCACCCCTTCTCACATCAATCTTTGTGCACTGGAAGCAAGTGTCAATCACAGTGGAAGCCATCCGAGGAGTCCTTGGGATTGGGCCGTTAGCGGATGGATATGACGCCTATCAAGAAGTCTTGACAGCATGCGACGACCGTGAGTTCGATTGGAACGCAGTCCTCCGCGTAATTGCCTCACCCGAAGCATGTTGGATTCGGGGGACCATAAAGCAAAGACCAAAAGGTTTAGATGCACGCTTCCTCACTCAAGAAGCCACGGCATGGGCCCAAATTCTAGCTCACTACGTGCTCCCAAGCACCCATGGGTCATCCATTACCGCCGAGCTTGCCTTATTGATATGGTGCATCTTAACCAAGAAACCGGTCGACATTTCGCATGCCATTCGCCAATCCATGGGGCGCATTCATGTCAAGGGAAATCTACCATTCCCCGCTATGGTGACCGAATTAGTGGCGGCAGCCGGCGTCCACCGAGAGATTAAGGATAGGAGGACCTCAATCCCGGTCGAGGGCGATGTTATTCCGACCAAGAGGTGCTTCAAGCCTCCGGAAGTCACCAAGGACATTGGACTGCCCACACCAACTCGCAACACCACTACATCATCCACGCCACAAAAATCAGCCACCCAACGCCTTGAAGACCTTCACAAGAAGTTGGACCGTTATGAGAGGCGTAACCAACGCCGATATGCTCACGTGAAGAAACTTCTAAGCATTGTCACCCCACCCATGGAGGAGCCAGATATCTCCACATCCACCACAACTTCAAGCGGAAGTACCGATGATAACAGAGATGAAGGACACTCAGGACTCGGCCATTGCCACCCATTGCGCATCACCTCTAGCACGGAGGACCGTGCTAAGTTTTAAGTGTGGGGAGGTCGGCCGACCGATCTCCGTAGGTAACACCCAAATAAATTTTCATTTTCTGAACGCCTTTGTAGTAGGATAGGTTGCATGATTAGGTTTTCTTTGATATCATTTGCATGATAAGTTTACTTGGTTGGAACAATGAAACTCTCTCTTAGGAAACTAATACTTTGGGGCAACCTTGACATTGCCAATTTTGAATATCTTGATGCCAAACTTGCTTGAAGAACTATATTTTAGAACATGAATTTTGAGTTAAGAACACAAGCTAGTGAGCTTTGAGCCTTGTTTTGTGGCTACATCTTATAGTCACTTATTCTCCTTCTTGTGTGCAATTGTTTTCTCTCTATGAGTGTAATTCTTGCTTTGTTTGAGTCTATATATCCATTATTCCTTGTATTCATGCATTTATATGATTGAGGCCATCACTTCATTAGCCCACCTACCAAATAGCCTTACCCTCTATCTTCCCTTGTTAGCCAAGAATTGAGCCTACGCTTAACCCACTTGTTCTTTAAATTAGCACATTACAAGCCTAAAGCGGAAAACCATAATTGTCCTCATTTGGATCTTTGATTAGCTTAGGCTAGTGTGTGTGTGAGTATCATTCAAGCGTGGAAACCTTGGGACATTGGGGGAATAAAAGGGGCAGTTTTGTATTGTTATTGAAAATATTGGGAATTGGGTACATACTCATGTATTGGTCAGATGTAAAACCTTATGCATTGATAAAATGAGAAAAACAAATGAAAAAGAAAATAGAAAAAAAATATGAAAAGAAAGAAAAAAATAGAAATAAGAAAGAAAAAAAAAAGAGAGAAGAAAGGAATAAAAAGGGGACAAAATGCCCTAAAGCAAAGTGCAGCTTAATAAGATCAATGCACAAGTGTTGTGAAAAAAAAAAAAAAGAAAATACATGAGTATGTGAAAAAGTGAAGAATGGGTAGTTAGATTAGAACTCAATTGTATAGGATGTCATAGGTTAGGTGGAAAGTTTAAAGCTTATCAAAGATTCAAATTTCAAGTCACTTAACCATATATGCATCCTACCTTAACCCTAGCCCCATTACAACCAAAGAAAAGACCTCATGATAGATGTATGCATGCAGGAAATATATGTTGATTGATTAGATGAGGAACAAATCTTGGAAAGCATGATTAGGAGAAAATTGAGAGAATCAACCCTAGACACTCGAGCGAATAGAGTGTAAACACTTTCGGTGAGGGTTTGAAGGCTCTAATTCATGATTCCCGGCTCTCACGAGCATGCTTCATGCGAAGTTGCATATATTGCACTTGATGCTCAAAAATTGGTGAATCCCATATATTGACCGCCACCGTGCCCTATATGCTTGCATATATCTTAGGAAGGTTGATTTGTTCCTAACCAAGTAGATGGTAGCACTAGTCGTAGTTGCATTCACGTAATTAGGTTGCACCTCATGAGTCTTATACCTCTATTATCCTTCGATCTTTTGCGTTTCTCTTGCATTTCTCTAAGCATGAGGACATGCTAGAATCTAAGTGTGGGGAGGTTGATAAACCCCATTTTAAGGGTTTATCTTGTATCGATTTCAGGGGTTTTATCAATGATTCCACACGCTTTTCATATGAAAATACAAGACTTTGTGTTCCTTTCCTAACTTTTGCCTCATCGATGAAAACATGCTTATTTTGCACTAAATTAGATACATTTCTAATCTTCTCCTGATGTCGTTCGATGTCGTGACCTATGTGTTGGGTCACCGTCCGTGAAGCCGTCGTCGCCGGTCCATCCACGAGCCGCCACGAAGAGGAGTCATTCCGCCCAGTCGCGTCGCCGTCCGTGAAGTTTGCCACCGCTGCTGCTATCCGTGCCGCCGTCAGGGTCGCGTGGAGGACGGAGGAGGCGAGCGTATGGTCACCGCCTCCGTGTGTCATCGCCGGCGCATTCTGTTCTGTCGTCGCCTTCGCAGAGGTCCAAGTCGCCGGAGCTCCACGCCGCCTCTGCCTCCCGAAATCCCGTTGTCGTCGCCGGAAAACACTGCCGGTAAGGGTTTTAAGTTTGATTTCTGTTCTTTTGGATTTCGAGAAGATTATTGACGCTGCGTGATTGTTACAGTCACTGTCACCAGGATTTTTGCTCGCCGCATTCGCTTGAAGTTATTGTCGGAGCTACTACCGGGTTGATTCAGAGTTGCGGCTGCTTCGTTTTATTATTACAGTAAGTAATTATGTTTCGAAAACCCTCATATTAGTATTTTGTTATGTCTGGTTAATGAATCTGAGGTTTGGTAACGTAGGGTCGAGTTCTGGTGGTTACATGTGGCTTTTACGTTACTGAGGTTGTGGTTACCGTTGTTTTCGGGCCGAGGAAAAAGGTTTACCGGTTTCGATTTGTCAGACATAGGTGGTTTCTTTCTAAAAACTCACTTTTATAATTTGGAATTGTTATAATTACATATTGATGGGAGAATTACACTTTTTAGTGATTGTCTAAGTCTTATGCATCATCTGGCTGTTTTTGGATGATTATGATTGTTTGGTTGATTGAATTATTGTTTGGTTTTGTTAAACAGATGGTTGCTGAATCTGTTTCTTTAAAGTTTTGGGAATGAGTTTGATTTTTAAAAACAATTTGATTTTGGATTGGTTTGATTTGGAAATTATTTGGTTGGGACCCGAAAAGGATGGCAAAGTCCAAGTTTTAGAGAAGGTGCTGTCGAAATTTCTATAAAATCTAAGATTTTTCTTGAAATGTTATTTAGAAATTATGAATTTAAGAATCTTATCATTTCACTTGAATTAGTTAAGAAAATAATGATCTATGTTTTGAGTGAATTATTGAAAAGAGAGTTATGATTGAGTTTTATTTATTAAGGAAAGTATTATATTTTGAGTGCAAATTATTTAGAAAAAAATTATGTTTCGATTTTGATTTAATTTAGAGAAAACTTATGTTTTGAGGTTGATTTGGATGTAAAAAAGGTTTATATTTTGAATTTGATTAAAAGAATCATATTCAGAGGAGTTTTAGTGAATTTAAAAGATTGGATTGGCCTTGTTTTAAGTGATTTGGTTTTGAAATTGGATTGGGACGTTTGATTTACATGATTCGTTTTTTATTTAAATTTTATTTGATTGATTTAAATCAAGAAGATATGATCTTAAAGATTTTCAATAAATTTAAGAAAATGAGATAGGATGTTTCTTCCCTAAAATCTTGAGACTCTGCTATGGAGTTTTTAATTACCAAATCCTGATTTTAAGAGTGAAAGATTCTTAAGTCTTTTGAAAGAAACTTACAATTTGAAAATATATTGAAGTTGTTGTCATTTTCGAAGAATGTTACCAAAAAGGATGGGTTTTGATTTTAAAGGAAATTGATTTGAGAAATTGAAAACTGATGATGAGTTTGAGATTTGAAAACGAATGATTATGGATAATGAAAGTAATGATCTGGTGCTATGACCAGTGATCCTTGAGATTGAGTATGTGATTGTGATATGCATTGTTCTCCGTCGTAGTAGCTGTGGCAGACTCTCACCTACATTCGGATGTGAGGGCTGTGGCAATCTCCCGCTTGTCGAGGTAGCGGTGCTGGCGTAGAGGCCGAGGCAGTCTCCCGCCTATGTTGAGATGTGAGGACTGTGGCAGTCTCCCGCTCACATAACCTTTCTATCGCAAGAGTGAACTCGGGCACTATAACCTAAAAGAGTGTGCCGGGCACTATATCCACGGGTTGAGAGTGAGCAGGACATTATATCCCTGGCGTGGAAGAGAGGCGACATCCCGGGGATGTGTTGGGTTGGCATTTTGAACCGACAAGTGTTATCACGAGCCGAATATGATAGACATTCATCATATGCATCTTTTATATGCTTGCTTGCTTTGGTTACTTGAATTATACCTATTTGAATAACATGCCTAAATGTTAGTTGATTTACCTATTATATATGTATACTATTTGTGTTTTACTTGTTTGCATTATATGTGTTTTAATGGCGTTGAGGAGGATTGGTAGGCGGTGGCGATGAGATCGCATGGAGGGTAGGTTGGTGAAGGCTGTGGGACAGTGGTGACTAGTTTTAGTTAGAAATTCCTTAAGTTAGAATATCGTATTTATGGTTTATATATATATATATATTATTTTTGTTAAACTTGAATATCTGTTTGATGTGAAGTTCTAGGATTGCCTTTGGCGTCCCGAAACCTTATATCTTATATATTGGGCACTGTTACCATACTGAGAACCTCTGGTTCTCATGCCATATGTTGTTGTTATTTATCAGATGCAAGTCCCAACCCACCTCGGTAAGTTTGCAGATACGGTAACAGAGCGGAGGATAATCTTTCTTTTGCTTTATTTTACTTTACTTTTGTTGTAGTTATTGTCTCACCTTTTTTATTCTGTACTTTATTGCCGTACAGGCTTACTTGAGAGATAAGTTGTATGAGCTGTTTTAACTTAAAAACTCTGTAGTGTCTGTTTGTAACTAGTCGGCCTAAACTCTGTGGACTACGAGTAGAGTTCTTTTGACTATCATAGTTATATATATATATATCTTGCTCATTATTATATGATGTCTTGTGTTGTATCTTGTGCCTTTATGCGTTTTGTTATCTTGAGGAACGTTTCGTGCATCGTATCTCTGTTTCTATGTCTTTGGGCTATATTTCTTCATCCGGCTTCCAGTATTAGTATTTCCTTCTATATTTATTACTGTATGAGCTTTAGAACTATTGTGACGCTTTGTTATCCTTCGCTTTATGGCTAGAGGTAAAGTTTAGGGTAACGGGGTGTTACACTAAGCATGTCTTTATATCTTTTCGAAGCTTTATAGATTGACTCACCCTCCTTTTGGGAGAATGAATTGATTTCATTCCCTAACCGGGCCAGCTTTTGAGGTGAAAAATATTTAGTTTGGAGTTTACTAACTAGATCATCCCATGAAGTGATGCTGCCCAAAGGTTGTGACTAGAGCCATTATGTGGTTCTGTCCCTCAGAGAAAAGAGAAATAGTCATAGTCGGATGGCTTTGGGACTAACTCCATCACTTTTCACGGTGTTATTAGATAGTTGCAAAAAATTTGCTATGTGGATGTTCGGATCCTCGTTAGGACTACTGATAAATCCCATTTTGCTTGTATTGATTGTATTGATTTCAGGGGTTTTATCAATGATTCCACACGCTTTTCATATGAAAATACAAGACTTTGTGTTCCTTTCCTAACTTGGATGAAAATGCATTTCTCTAAGCATGAGGACATGCTAGAATCTAAGTGTGGGGAGGTTGATAAACCCCATTTTGAGGGTTTATCTTGTATTGATTTCAGGGGTTTTATCAATGATTCCACACGCTTTTCATATGAAAATACAAGACTTTGTGTTCCTTTCCTAACTTTTGCCTCATGGATGAAAACATGCTTATTTTGCACAAAATTAGATACATTTCTAATCTTCTCTTGATGCCGTTCGATGCCGTGACCTGTGTGTTAAGTGGTTTCAGAATATAGGGCAGGGATGAACCGGAAGAGAGAAGGAGAATGGGCGCGAAGGAAAGGAGCATGAGAAATTGAGCTTTGGAAACTTCAGCAAGGGCGCGTGCGCGTACTTGGCGCGCCCGCGTGGATTGCGCAGCTAGAAGTCAAAAGCCAGAAGCCAAGCCACGAGCCGGCTTGTGTAGCGGCTAAGCCATAACCCCCATGGGCGCGCACGCGTACGTTGCGCCTCCGCTCACATTGCAAGATGCCCCAGTGGCGCGCACGCGTGCTTTGTGCGTACGCGCCGATGCTCGAACATGATTTTTTTTTAGAAGTCACGTGACCTGGGCGTGGAGACAGTTGGAGATCTCATCTTGGGGGAAATGCCTTGGTGGGAAGAGCTTAAGAAGACCAAGGGTTGAAGGGTTAAGGACTTTTGGCTCATTTTTAGATGGTTCTAGATTTTTTTGGCTATTTGTTAGTTACACTCTTGATCATTTTTTTACTATGCTTTTTTTTCCTTGCTCATCAATTGTTTGATAAAATGGCAACATTAGTTATGGAGTAAAAGTTTCTTACTTGGCATAGGGTTTGAGTCATCATAAAGAGTTGAATAGTTTATGTCAATTGTTGATTTGGAATTGGAAATTGCTAATTGACTTGGAGTGCACTAAAGCTAGATTTCCCTAAGGTGAAAACTAGGACTTGTGACTCAAGTTAGTTACTCTCATTTGATTTTCCTCTATACCTAGGGGTTAACTAAATAAAGCAAGGCCTAATTGTTGTCATCATTGACGGGACTATAAGGATAGAATTTCTAATGCCAACCCTAGGCCAAGTCTTCTAAAAAAATTGATTGCTTGTTTTCCATTTATTTTGCTAAACCTTCAAAAGAACCACAACAAGGCTTCCTAATCGATAAGATGCATGCTCTAGCAATTCCAAGGGAGGACGACTCGGGGGACTAGTACTCTCGGTTATAGATTGTAGGATTGTTTGATGCGAAGTTTGAATGTCGATTAGACTATACTCACGATTATATCCATTATTGAATTCTATATCGGCATGATAAATATCGCTTATCATGGTACCATGCAGGTTTCGTGCATAGAGCACAATCAGTCTCCACGCGTACGTGTGACTGACGCGTATGATAGCGGAAAATCGCATCCGCACAAACTACTGGCAAGTATACCGGGTCGCATCAAGTAGTAAAACTCACAAGAGTGAGGTCGATCCCACAGGAATTGATGGATCAAGCAATTTTAGTTGGCTGATTAGTCTAGTCAAGCTAATATTTGGAAGAGTTTGGTGAAATTAAATGAGCAGAAGGTAAATTCACAATGAAAGTAAAGCAGCAAAATGTAAAGTATTGAAATAGAAATGCTGGAAAGTAAAGGACTAGAGAATTTAATGCTAAAAAGTAAATGGACAGAAGCTCAAAGTGCCAGAAACTTAAATGAGCTGAATCTTAAATTGCAAGAAATGTAAATGACTTGAATCTTAGATTGTAAGAAAGTAAAAGGGCAGAATATAAATGGTGATGAAACTTAAATTGCATGAATTGTAAAAGGAAATTGGGTGCTGGAAAAACTAAAGGAAGTAGTAAACAATTGCAATTAAAGTAAATTCAGAGTAATCTAAATTGAAGAAAATCAAAGAGAACGATTCATTAGGGATTGGAGATATCATAATCCATCATGAATCAAATGGGTCTCAACTTCCTTCTCAATCATATGAGTAGATCTATGGCGGATTGTAATTGATTGGATCCCAATTCCTTGGCAATCCAATCTCTCTAATCACAATCAATCTTGCCAATTCCTTGATCTTATTATCATGAGAAGAGATTAAGTGCATTCTCTTATCCATAAGCCACACAAATTCTCAAGACCTCAATTCCTCCCGAATAGTGTTAGTCAAGAGAATTGTGAAGGATAGAGCTCCAATTCTAATGCTTATGATTCCCATTCTGAGACTCACACAAGCATTCAATTGACTCAAACCCCCTTCCAGAGTGAGTGAATCTCAATCAAAACAGAAGATATCCTATAGATACACAAGAGGATTGAGAAGAAGAAGAAGAAGTTCATTCATTAGGATTACAATAGAGCTCCTCCCCCTAATGAAATGGGGGTTTAGTTCATCATTGCTCAATCAAAACAAAAAGGAAAAGAAAGTACGTAAAGGAAGAAAAATACAAAAGAAAATCTTCTCAGGGTTTCCCAATTAGGGTCCCCTACTTCCTAGCCTTCTTTCTAACTCAAATTCTATCCTATTTATACACTTTCCCCATTCAGTTTTCAAGTCTTTGGATATGGGCTTTGGCCTTTGTTGAAGCAAGTTAGGAGTGGAATTTAGTAACATTGACAAGGACGTTGGCAAGCTAACGTTCATACTTGCATGGGTGCCAATTTGAATTGGAGTTGGTGATAATGTTGGTGAGCAATGTTTGTGTGTAAACGGTGGCTCAAACGTTGCATGCAAAATCCCCTCTGAACGTTGCCACTAACGTTTGTCTCAATGTTGGTGCACCAACGTTCGTCTAGTCACGCGTACGCGTCGCCCACCCGTACACGTCAAAACTGCATTTTGTGAGTGTGCGTCGCCCATGCGTGTGCGAGACTGGCTAAAATTCACTTTTACATCGACGCGTATGTGTCACAGCAAAATTTTCCAACTTCAATTTGAGATTTTTATCGAAGAAGTTGGTGGTAACATTTGTTCACCAACGTTCCCACCAACATTGGACACCCTTTCTTGTAACGTTGCACATCAAGCCTTGGAACGTTGCTTCCTCCTCCTCTTAGCAACGTTTGAGGCAATGTTGGTGAGCCAACTTTGGCCACCAACGTTGCTTCCTCTGCTTCTCCTCACCTATCATCTACCAAACAAATGCATCAAAGTCTTGCCATAATCACAAGATTTTGTATCATTCATAGCATCAAGTAAATCTTGCATAAATCTCACGAAAATGCACATAATTAACCATGTTTGATTGAATCAAGATATGCATGCAATTCTTATCCAAATACTTACTTATTGCTTAAGAAAGTGCATGAAACCAAATGAAAACAAATGAAAAAGGCTTGTGAAACTAGCCTAAGATGCCTAGGCATCAGCGTACGCGTGGGTGACACGCACGCATCATAAGTTGTTGTTGCCTTCCACGCGTGCGCGTGGTCGACGCATCCGCGTCGTCTCCCTTCTCCTATTTCTCTCTTCTTTCTTTTTCTCCTCCTTTCTTTCTTCTTTCTTCTTCTTCCTTCTTCCTTGTTCCCTTTCTTATTTCTTTTCTCCCCTTTCTCACTCTTTTTAAAATATTACTTTTCATTTTTCTCTTATTTTATTTTCTTTTGTTACTGCATTTGCATACTTACTTTCCTGCATTTTAACTTTGTTGCTTGTTCTTATTTTCCTTTCTAAGTTTGTCGTTTTAACATTGGTGTTGAATTTTCTTACTCAACTGTGGAATATCTCTTGCTTTATTTTGGTGCTTCGTGACTTGTTTGGTATTGCTGGGTGATGACACTTTTAAATCAATGCTTAATCCTTTATTGATACTTGCATTCTTTGAGCATTGATATGAACTCACATTGCCTTTCATAACCTACTTTTTCTTACTTATTATTTGTAACTTTTGCCCCACCCACAAGATTAGTACTTTAGTCCTTTCTAACTCATTATCATTTATTTTTGTGCTTCGTTTTCATTGAGTTATGATGGGACCAAATGCTCTCATACTTATCACTAATCTTGTTTGTGCCAATTCTTGTTTGAACTTGATGCTTCCGAGTGTGCTCTTCATGCCATTTATTTATGCTTTGATTTTACTCTTGCATCAAGTATTAGTTGATATGCCATTCACTTATATTGCTTTTTCCCTTACATGTTGTCGCTACCGTGTAGTTGAGTACTCCATTCTTCTTTGGCATTAACCCCACCTATGTTTTATTTGCTTTGATGTCTTTGTTTTTGGGCTTAATCTTCTTCCTTTTTCTCTCATTTCAGGCTGGCCACCAAGAGGGAAAAGGAAAGCTTCTAAATGGGGCGACAAACAAGTTCCTCCGCACAATCTTTTGAAGAAGCTCATCAGTTGTAGCAACCCATCCACCTTGTTTTTCTTTGCATGCACCAAGGACGGTGCAATCTTTAAGTGTGGGGAGGTCGAGGACCGACTTTCGTGGGTAGCTACTTCCTTTTTCAACACCAATTCTTAATCTTCTTTGTTAGCTAGTTGTTGAATTGCATGATAGATTGCATTATAGTTAGAGTTTGTGCATATTTTACCACTTCTTTCCTACTAGGACTACTTGGTTAGAGTAATGATTTCTTTTCCAAGAAAATTTTTTCGAGGCATTTCACTAATTTGAATTAAAATTCTTGATTTTTGTTGAACTTGATTGAAGAAATTTATTTTGGAACACGGTTCTAGAGCTCGAACACACAAACCTAGTGAGATTTTGAACCTATTTGATTGGTTGCATCTTATCAACCAATATATTTTGTTTTGGTGTGTTATTGTCTCTAAGATTGTTTAATGTATGAATGCATTTATGTGATTGAGGCCTTGTTTCACTAAAGCTCACATACCCAAATAGCTTTACCTTTTCATCATCCTTTGCAAACCAACTTTGAGCCCTATTTAACCCCATTTATTCTTTATCTTAGCACATCACTGATACGAAAAAATTAATTCTCCGCAATAATTACTGACAAGTGCACCGGATCGTATCAAGTAATAAAACTCACTAAAGAGTGAGGTCGATCCCACGAGGATTAACGGATTAAGCAAACAATAGATAGTTGATTGTTCTAGTTAGACAGTTCATATTGGAGTGATAATCAAACAAGAAATGTAAATTACACAAAGTAAAGGAATGCAATAAAATGCAGAAAAGTAGATGGCAAGAAAAGTAAAGTATAAGAAAGTAAAGTGCAGAAAGTGTAAATAACCATAAAGTAAATAAAAGATCAAAAAAGCATTGGGATCAAGAGATATTGCATTCTCCGGATCAAGTTCATTATCATCTCTTCCTCAATCAATGCATTCATTGATCTCTTGACAATCTTAGGTGATTGAATCCCAATTCCTTGGCAATCCAATTTCTCTAAGTTTGAACAATTTTCTCTATTATAAATTTAAAAAGTTTTTATCAAAAATACAAAAAATTTAAATTTTTAATGTATTTATTTTAAATTATTAAAAAATTTTGAATCAACTAATAATAATCATATCATGTTAATTAAATCTTTTTTTAATCACCATTAAATTTGTTTGTAGATTTTGGCAAATGGCAATTCAGAGGGCTCATAGGTTTCTAAATTCAATGATACTTGAAGCCCGTTGAAGGTGGAAGCATACATGTTGATGGAGAAGGTAACATCTATGGAGTGATTTATTGACTTTTTTCCACTAGAAAATGTGTGAATGCTCCTTATACCTTCTTAAAATATTCTAAATATATTGTCATAAAACTACCTTTTTAAGAAACTTGAAACCATCAAATAAATAAATACATATGAATAATTATATATTTTATAAATTTACTTGCAT
>NC_029785.2:120539002-120552774 GCF_000816755.2 Arachis ipaensis | reverse complement strand
TATTTATCGCAAAATAATTTAATTTATTAGATAAAAATAAATAAATAATTATATATCTAATATATATGTTAATGCAGCAAAAGATACAAAGTAGTTAGATACAGTTAGCAATAATGAGTTGGCAGAAGTCAGTTAGTTAATTTGTTAGCCGAACTGTTATACCCGTAGAACCACAATAAAGCTGTTAAACACAGACTTGACCGTTGACTCGTCCGGATATTGGGAAAGTGACTAGGTGAGCGAAAATATGAGGCTAAAAATGAAAAGAACACATCAATAAATAAGTAAATAAACCATATGCCATTTATGCGCATGAATCCTGAAGATTACAGGGAGACTGGCCATTTCATAAATTACAATAGACAAAATTATGTATAAATTACCGAAATAATAATTAAGCCCAATGCCCGACTACCTAGACTACCACAAAAAAAATATAAAGATACACATAAAAACTAAGGCAGGGAACTATTCCTTTTCTATCTATCTCAATAGATAGGGAAGGCACATGAAATTTTAACAACTGCAATGTGTAACGATGCCTCAACTGTTCTCTTAAATCTCTCCGTGTCAATAGGGACGTGGGGTTGCATAACTCAAGTACATCAACAGATGCATGGTGTAATGCCATTAAGGCAGCAAAATTGTAAAAAGTTTTAAACATAAAGCTTAAACACATACAAAAGAAAAATCAATTCTCACATTATTGCATATAATGTGCATCCTAGTGACCAAACATCAGTCCTCTCGTCTATATCACCTTGGCTTGGGCATTCCCACAGCTCCGGAGCTCGGAAAGGGGCAGAACAGTGTTCAGCTGCCCATTCCTACACAGGGGGCTGAACAAAGCACCTGCAACTGGAGTGCCTCTGATCTGGAACCAATGTGCTTCCTGGCAGGACGAGCACTGCCAAAATCCATGAGTATGGCAAGAGGCGGTTGTCCTTTTCTATGTGTTATGAGAACATTACCAGGTTTGACATCATTATGAGCATATGGAGTATCTAAACCATGCATATGCTTGAGTCCTGCACAAAGCTGTTGAGTTGATTTGTCAGGGCTAAAAGGATTTCAGAAGAAATCAAACTTTTGTCAGTTTAGAGTACTAAAGAACTCTAGAATATAAAGAAGTGTATATTGAATCAAACTAATATTTTTATTTTTTATTTTTTTATTTTAAAAAAGAAAGGTTGCTTCTTAGATTCTAAATGTAAAAGTAGTATAAAAGCAGTATAGGCCAGAGATGTCCATATTTATCCTTCAATTTGATTCTTAACAGAGAAAATAACCTATTCCAAAGAATTACTAGGTAAATACATATATGAAATTCATGACAATCAGAAAAGGATACAATAGATGTCAAACAAGTAACATATGTTTTTATCCAAAAAAAAAAAGTATCATGTGCTGAAAATCTTGAATTGCAACTATAATGCTTGAGATACCTGATCCCTGGTTATAATAAGCCAATTACATGACAGAAGAAAGTTCTTTTACCTGTCGAAAGATTTGAAGAACATCCGAGGTAGGAAAGGATTCCTTCCTGGCTTGCATTGTCTTGGTATTATCTAGCAGTGTTCCATCCAAATGAAGTGGAAATAACAAGTATGCCTCGTGGTTCCAAGATTTTTGTGGAGTAGGCTGCCAACAAAAGGGCCATGTTCAACATAAATATAAAAGCACAACAACTGTAACAAGGGAAGGAACAATTAAGTTGCAATTCACATCATTTTCATTCCCATGTAGTGAAATTATCACTTATCAACTTAGAACAATTAAGAAACTACACTAGCAATGCCACATCATACCACACAATTTATACATAATTCCAACCAAGTTTGGAAAACCAGATCTTGTAGCAGCAATAGATAAAGGTCCTTGTAAAATAGCACCATTAGTAGTGATATTATGTTTTCAAAGACATAATACCATAAGCAAGAAGCAATTCTTATCGAAATAATCCAATTTTAAAAGGTTGAATAATAGACTAGAATCAACTTTGCCATGATATGCAGGATCTCACTTGGTACATATCTCTATCCCATTACATTGAAAAGCTTTGAGAGTCTCATTCTAATCCCTTCGCAATCACATATCTCAAAAGAATTTTTGATGAGCATCCACAAGAAAAACCAGATACCCGTCCTTTTTCCATTCAAAGTGCACATAGGAAAGATGAATTACTTTCAGTTTAAACCGGTTAAAATAAAACACCAAATACTGACAGCTGAATGCTTTTTTTTTGTCAAGGCATAGTTCAAGTGCCCATAGAAGGTATCCCCTAGAAGGCATTGGATTCTACAGCCTTCATACATAGTATCTGGAAACTGCTGAATTCCAAACCCAGCAGATAGCATGTTTTCAACTTCAGGACATAAATCCAATTACATAGCCAAAGCTAAAGAACAAATATGGAGGTTGAATAAACAAACCATTTTCTTGTTTTGATGAATTTATGTTTTTGATATGATTCGGAGAGGAACGGGTGTTGACTGCTGCTGTAACTACTTACCTTGACAGAAATGATTGCATGATCGAGAAGCGGGAGCAGATTTGGGTGGTTGAACAGTGATGAAACATGGATCTCCTCCCTGACCAACTCCAGCTGCTCATTGCTCTTGATGAGGACCTTTTTCATAGCATATGTTCCGTCCTCTACATAAAAACACATCAGCAATGTATCAATTTCACTCCGCTGAATCAAATTATGTGTGCCACCTATTCAGAATCTTATAAAAAGACAAGTATTACAACAATGAAAGAGCACTTTCTTCATCCCTGATTATCAGATTCAAACTTAGAGTTGACAAAATGCAATAGAAACCCCTATTTCCAACCCTTGAATGAGCAAGGAAATATACAAAACAATCCGTATCAATCACCAAGGGGACAAACAGTATCATTTTACCACAACTACTTTCAAAATTACAGAAATGAACAATAGCGCACACACACAACTCTCTTCCAAATCGAAGCGGCAGCATTTTACAGATACAAGAAGCAGGAAGCTCGAATTAGCAATTAACTTCACCAGATCGAACGGCACCGACAAAAATCGGAGAACAAAACGGCTTCGAAGATCCAAAAAGAATCGCACATCATAACGCAATATGACCAAACTCACACAGATCACGCAGATCTGATCCATCATCGATACTATTAGACAATGCCGATTTCAGAAAACAGCAACGAAACAGCACAATTCAAAGCAATGACAAGTGAAGGAGAAAAGAGAAAAAGAGCGAACCGGAAATGTGAGAGGACTGTTTGAGCTTGGAGGAGAAACCGCCGGAGACGTTGTCGGCGGGAACGTCCTTGACGAGGAAGACATAGGCGTTGCCACCTTCACCGAGCTGCCTGACGATACGGAACCGGTTCTCGTTGATCCAAACATCTCCGCCTCCGTTAACGGAATCGTAAAGTGCGTTCAAACCAGAAAATGAACACCCCATTCTTCTTCTTCTTATTATAACACCACTCTATCTCTCTCCCTATTAGAGCGTAACGTAATGTAATGTAACCAACTGAAATCAGGTGTCCAAAACCAGAAGTCGAATTTCGAAGACCTGATTCCACGTCAAATTTTTGAGTAACGAGAGATTTGTAATTTTATATGCGTGTGTTTTGTGTGAGTCTCAGGCTTCTTTCAATTTATTATTATTATTATTATTATTTATTTTTTTATTTTGAGCTGAGTGAGCTCCAATTCTTGGATCGCGCGATTCTGGAATCTGAACCAAACACCTGTTTGTTTTCTTTTTATTTTTGGGCGCCCCTTCTTCTTTGGATGGATTTTTTCCGTTACACTCCACCCCAGTCCCCAAGTCAACCATTATTGAATTTTCTGTGCTGCTCTTTTTATTTTTTTTCTGAAATATATTTAAGGATATTGGCCTAACTTTTATTTGGCCCAATTTAATGATTTAGTCACGGTCAGAATTCAAACTTCAATTGAAACCTTACCAAAAGTTTGAAACTTAGCCAGACCAAGCCAAAGTTTTCAAAAGAATTAATTATCTTACTTTCTATGTACTATGAATAGTTGACCCAAAAAAATAAATATCATTGTATGAATAAAGTACTTTATGAAAAGAAAATTGATTTCTCCAATTAGTAATTCCATTTTGTATTTTACGAGTTAAACGAACATAATGAAATAGACGGTTAGAAGTTAGAACACAATTCTATTTCCATTGTACGTGATAATCAATCTAAAATCATATAGCAACTTCTCTTCTATATCTATTTTAAACGTAAGACCTCATTCATAGTTGGTAAATTTATCAGGTGATTTAGCTAAGATGCATCTGTGCCTAAATAGAACTATCCTAAACTACATTAAAGATTAAGAGATTTAAGAAGAAATTTGATTCTACTTTAAGGATCATATTGTATAATCCTTTAAAGATTTTGCTTCAACAGAACATACCAAACTTACATGAAATTCAATTATAACAACACCTGAGGGACGACTTGAGTTGAAAAATGAAAAAAAAAAATTCATAGATACATGGTATATCATAGTTGGAAGCATTCAAGTACCTTTACAAAGTAAAAACTAGAAATCTCTAATTTATTCATTCATTTAGATTTTCCAACTTGAAAAATGCCAGTTTACATTTTATTTCAATGCACTTAAACACACTTTTGTGCCTCTATGTGGATCAATCATTTGAAGATTAATGGAATGAACCAAGCAGTTTAATCAATGATCCAGAGACTACAAATTTCAATGCAAATACAACACTCATGTGAACAAACGTTGACAGTACTTTGCTCAAAAGACTGGTTGTTGCTGAGTAATGCAGTGTATATTTCCACCAGCTAAAACAATCTCCCTTGAACCTTCGATTCCAACAACCTAGATATTAGCCACAATTAAGAATGTCAGTAACCAAAAAAATACATCAAGAACCCCAGAGAGAGAGAGAGAGAGAGAGAGAGAGAGAACAAAACACAAATTTTGTTCTTGTACTGTATTCATTTTTTCTTCCAAAAAATTTTGAAAACCAAAAACATTGAAAATAAAATACATAAACCAAATAGACTCTTAGGTATTCAAATTTGGTATTCTTCCAGATGTTTAGGATAACGCCTTGATTCGCGAAAGCTGAAGTAATTATTGCAAATAATATTTCACTCTGAAAGGTAACCATTTGGTGAAACATTCTTCAACAAAAATAGCATTTTAACAAGCAGTTTTACTTTGTGATCTGGGAAGGCCTTTGATAGGACTCGAACAGCTTCATCGTCCCACTTCTTATCTCCGAATTGTGGTACAATGATACCTCCATTTGCAATGTAAAAGTTCACATAGGAAGCAGCAAGCCTAGTACCTGGAAGTCTTGCCTTACCATCATCACCCTGAAAAAAATAGTTATATTAGAAGTTCAGAAAAGACATTGAGTGAACTGATTCAACAGCAGTTGCATGAATATTGAATAATTTCAGTCAGAAGTGTGTAAATTAAATTCATCACTTCAGTCATCAACATTTCTCTAAGCTTGGTAGACAAGTTTTTTGGTATAATCAGTTAGCAAAGTCATCAAAAGAAACAGGATATCTCAATTTAAACTGTACACCTGATCACAAACCACCACATTCTAACAAAACAGAACTGGTTCATATCTCTGAATTTTCCATATAAACAGAGAGAAATTCCATCAAAGAAACATCACACATAATACTTGGTAGATACTATCCAACATTAGAACTTAGTATTAACCAAAATAGAGGGCTATGACTTGATATATGCCCAATCAATTTCCCATTAAGAAACAGAATGGCCTCAATACATCAAGAATTGTTATAGATGGTGACAAAACTTTGTATTAAATCTTGCAAAATATTAGCATAAGTCTTCAAATGAAATAAAATAATAAGATGATACCTTTCTTTTATAACATCCAACTTTGAAGAAATTATATTTTTTATTGACAAGACAAAAAATATGAACTTGGATGCTTACCTGCACTACTCCGGCTGCCTCTTCCTGTCATATATAGTGGTCCAGGAACATGGAGTTTAATGATTTCAAATTTTCTACCATTGGCATCAGTTTCATTAGAAAGCAGAGAATAGGCTTCCATAGATCTTTCATATTGAAGATCACTTTCATCATCAGTCCAAGACAGCAAAACCACACCAGGCCTAGTGAAACAGCACATGTTATCAATATGGCCATTAGTATCATCATCTCCTGTACAAAAGCAGCATACTTCTCAATCAGATTTTAGGGAGTGAATAACATCTAAGTATCACTTTGAACCTAAAACTTGTATCACAATATTTTTCACATCATCTCTACATAAGAGCATAAGATTCCTAGCGCAGAAATTGCTTTAATCAGTATAAATGTAATAATAACATTACATTGCAGAAAAAAAAATGTACTAATGTGTAGACGATAATAGTGAAGCTTTGGAGTCTTTAATTTACCAGCAAAAGCATATTCAAAATAACAAGATACTAATTTCCAGACAGAATGTGCATTAGAAAACACACACATTCAGATTTGAACTTATTGAACCAGAGTGGTATCATTAAATGGGTGTACAACTTGTTCTTAAGCTATATTGCATACTAAGCTGCATATTAGATTGGCCCATTTTTTATGACAAATGAAACGAGGCTTTTATTCATAAATGGAGTTATTCTTATCCAAACACCAATCCATATCAGAACATATACTGCACCTCATGATAAATGGTCTTTACAAAAATCTTTGACTACACCAAATTCAAAATTCTGATCATTATAATATCAATTCATAGGAAGATTCTTAGTCTAAAAGATCAGCAACAAGTTTATATACCATACAATCCACGGGGCAACCATATAATCTTGCTGACTCCAAGATATGTCTTAAGTTGATCCTCTATTTGGTTCTTACTCATATGAGGATTTCTGTTCTTGTTCAAGAGACACTCTTCAGTGGTAAGGCAAGTACCTGAAGCAAGAAAAGGTTGCTGAAGTTAAAAGAAGAACTTATAAATTTTGTAAGCTATATAGCTACAGAGCATTATATTCAAGCACAGTTCATTTGATCTCAGAACATATAGAAACGAAAGAATAAACTTAAACCACAAGTTCATGAACATAATTACATATAAACAATCATCCTGCCTAGTTAGCACTTAATTTATGAAAGGATTAGCACTATGAAACTACATCTTAGAGAAGTTTAAGAGCAACCTAATAGCATTTAATAAGCAGACTCATTGTCTACTTTACATCAATTATCAAAAGTGTATATTTCCTCATAATAGGGGGGAATTTATATTAAACAACAAGAAAACCAGGAATTTATATATTTTTTTTTAAAAAATTCAGCAAGCCAACAACTCTTACCTTCTCCATCAACATGTATGCTTCCGCCTTCAAGTATCATTGAATGTGAAAATCTATGAACCCTCTCAATTGCCAAAATCTAGCAAACATATGATGATAGCGAAGTCATGTAGGCATTTGCAATAGAGTAAAAGATGACAAAAATAAAAATGTTAAATATTTAACTACACACACCTTCCTAGCAACAAGGATGTCCAAACTCCAATCAGTATAACATCCATCTTCTAACCCTGGAAAAGATTTATAAACTCCATTAGCTGAACTAACAATAATGAAGACATAACATCAACAAATCATATGTACTTTATTCATTCCACAAAAGAAACAGTCTTTGTTTGGGAATAGAACGCCCAATATCAAAGGTCTTAAGTGCTTACCTCCCCAGCTATTAAAATTCCAGTCAATTCCTGCAATAGTTTGCTCTGCCTTTACAGACTCTGATCTTTTCACAACAAACTATTGAACAAAACAGAGAAAATTTTTGTCAACAATGAAAATTCTGCATGTGTAGAAATCCAAACATCTAGTATCTGACTTGATCAGAAAACTCATCCATGTATAAGGAGAAAAACTCACAGTTGGTCCGGTGTCACGAAACCAAGAATCATTCATGCTGATCTCAACGACCCTGATATGTTCAGGTAGCATTCTCCTGGCATTCTCCCACTAAAATGGCAAAGAAATTTCAAGCATCAAAAGCCCCATATCATCAGAAACAACTGAATCCACTCCTCAAGATACTAGCCAAATAATGAAAATGTCAAACAACTTCAACCAACCTGGCCAGAACTAGCACAAACAGTTACATCCTCAAATCTTGAGATTGCAGATGCTACCTTGGCAAACACATCTTGAGCAGGAACAGCATTCTCTCTCCAGTTATCTGGGCGTTCCTGTCAAATAACACCAACCTAGTACTCATAACAATCACCAAAAGACCCCAAAAGTCCACCACCAAACACTGTTTCACTAGTTTTTCAAGGCTGCCTTGGGCTGCTAAAACACGACACAAATACAAAGAGACAGGTACACAAAATTGAGAGTCTCAAGACACTAGTTTCATATATTTTCTATAGTGGACACAAATTTACAATCTCTATGTTCCTATATTTGTGTCATGTCTCAATAACAACCATCTGTGATGAGAGATGTGTGAAACCATGTTCAAAGCTATGACCATGAATTGAACCTTGTGATTACTTTTGGTGCTGTGAAGTGTCTATTTGCTTTAAGAAAAATAAGAATAGAAGAGTGTGAATTATGCAACTCACAGGCCAACCCATCCAACATTGAGTGTGAGGTTCCCACTCCGCAGGCATGTGAAATCCATGACTCGCAGGCAAGCCTTGTAGATCCATCGCAACAATCTGCCTTCACACTATCCTCTTGTGATTTTTTTCTGTGTCAAAGACTGAGACAACTGAAATAATGAAGGAAATATCTTACTTTACATCATTCAATTATATGCAACAATGAGAATCTACAGTGCTCCACCTATATTTTACATGACATTAAATTATATGAGTAAAAAAAATCTTATTAAAAAAAGTGAGTAGATCTACCCTAAAACTGCATGCATGACCTTTGCAAAAGTAATGGTTCCTAGTATAAACCTCCAAGGATAAAAACACTATCTTCAAATATAACCCAGCCACAACACTAAGAATTTGATTTTCTCTTACACATGATTTTACTATACTATTAGATTTACAAATTCAATATGAAATTACAAATTAGCAATTCATTTTGATAATGTGTGGGCAGAAAATACTGGTTAGATGACTAATTTAATTTTCTTTGCTCCAACAATCGAGATAAAAATGTAAAAAAGCAAGAGATACATGGCTACCAAAATGCATGACGGTGAATGGCAGAAGAAAAGTGTGAAATGGGAATCTGCTGATGTCAGCAAGTGGACACCATGTTAAGATAGGGCAGGCACACTTTTCGATAACACTTGTTTGAGAAGTGATTTGATATGGGTTATGGTTTTTATTGGAATAGATTCACTCGTGATAAAAACTCACATTCAGTTACGTTCACGTGAAATTAATAGTAGAGAATTATTAGATGACAATTTAGTCAAATTTGTCTAGATAATTTTTAATTGCTAACCAAGGCTATGAAAACCAAACCGGTCAAGTGATTGGTTCAATGGTTCAATTGTCTAACTGAGATCAAACTGTGGTTAATCCGATTTAAATATAAAATAAAATTGAGTAAATGGTCAAAATATCAAATTAGTCCTTGAAAGATTACTCGTTCATGTTAGTCCTTCAATCACCTCCGTTATTAACGGCATTAGAGTTTGTTGATGTGGCACGTTAAGTAACACCACAACACACCTAGTAGTCCTAATTGACGACTAATATGATAAATTTATGAAATTAGATCAAATAAACCCCAAATTGAGGGATTCCAATGCCTCAAGGTCCCCTCAATTAGGTTTTAATTTGATATAATTTCATAAACTTACCATTTAGCAGCCAATTAAGACTTATAGACGTATGCTGTAGTATCACCTAACGTGTAATACCAGCAAATTTTGATGTCGTCAAAGGAAGTGACGAAAAGACCAACGCGATTAACTTAAAATTTTTAAAGAACGAATTTGATTAAAAAAAATTCACAGACCAATTTGGAGAACAAATGATCTTTCATGAATGAATTTGACTATTTACTCAAATAAAATTATTAAAAATTTAATATATAATTTCAAGTAGTTCACATTTGAGACAAAGTAAGACAAAAAAAATACTACAAATTTTGATAATAACTATAATGAAGTTTGAGCATACTGATTGCACCTACTAACCAAAATCCTAAAATTTCAATGGATTAGGGGATTGGAGGCCCAGACTCTCCACATCTTGAGTCCTCCGAAAGAAGAATTGTTACTAAATGGCTCGGATTATAAACGTGAATGTTCTTGAGGAATAATTTCTGAATATTTGTTTTCAAATATTGCATTTGTTTTTAGTTTTAGAGAGACAAAGTACCATAAACGATGTTTTCTTTGTATGCAGATAGCCGAAGCAAAGAGAGCGTCAATTAATCAGCAAAGAAAAATCGAAGAGCTTGAAGCGCAATTGAATGAGGTGGAGGATGTTATAACCAAGGTTCTGAAAATCGAACCGGTCATCGAACCGTTCTAATCACTGGTTCACTGGTTTACTAGTCCAACCGTGATTTAACCGAAAAAATCGTTTTATAATAAAATAATAAATAAATTATAAATAAACACCCAAAAAAATACAAACATCAAAATATTATTCAAACTTTAATGTCTAGCATTTTGCCAAAACTCAGATAAATAAAACTTTATCACCATATTACCATATTTAAAAATTCATATATCCTACCTTTAGCTAAGACAAATGAATTAGAGGCAATATAATGAATTAGAGTTCAATTAATCATTGATGAAGCTAGAGGCATAATATCTAATAGAAAAATTGAATGACTTAGAATTAAAACAACACCACCAATTAAAATTTAAAATAAAGCAACAACAACAACAACAATTGAAAGTAACAGAGCCACAACACGAACAATTAAAACACAATAAAAAATTTCGCAGCAGCAAAAAACTTTTCCAAAGATTAACAAAGATTATAAAAATTTCAGGTTTTGAGGACAATTTCAGCACAATTTTTTTCAGCCCAGCTTAGTACAACAGCAGTGAACAGAGCTAATCATTCAAAGCAAGAACACAGAACAATACAAAGAACAAAAACAGGACTAAAATGAATCAACTAATCAGTAATCATTCAATCCAAAACAGAGCTAATCATTCAAGGATTCAAATTTCAATTAGTAGCACTAGCAGAATTCTCCCAAAAATATCAATGTTCTGATCAGAACTAAGAACAGAGAACGAATATTCATTAAGGTGTCCAAATCCTCATATCAAGTCTTCTACCACTAGCAAACTCAGAACACAAAAACACAATAAACAACACTTTTGATTCTAAAACTAATAAATCTCCAAAAAAATCTAGACCGATTTGAATACTCACTATTTTCAACAAAAATTAAGGCATATCAACCCTCAAATTCACATAAAGTTCACCATTTTAGAAACCAGTTCACATTTTGATACCTATTGGAAGAGGTGACAGCAAACTAAGTCCAACCAACTTCATCTCCTTCCCGCTTTAGAATCCGGCCGTCGGCGACGTCGGTGTATGGCCCTCCGCCGTGACAATCGAACACGAGACTCTCAGGACCAAGGGCTCCGGTGACGTGGAGGAGGCGCGCGGCATGGAGGAGTGAGCAGAGAAGCCATTACCTTCGATCTGAGCAGTTTGGGCAGAGTGTGAGGAAGAGCAGTTGAGTGCGACGGACGATGGCGATCAGGCGACGGACGTTGGCGATCAGGCGACGAGCACGACGACTGACGACGGTAGAAGCGCGGCTGAGCAGACGAAAACCATACGCGAATGTCGATCGCAAGGAAGAAGCTGCAATTGGTGAGACTGTGAGACTGAACAGGGGTTGGAGACCTGGAGCACGACGACAGCGCGACGGACGGCGGTAGTGCCTCACTCCTTGCGGCGTTGGTGGAGGTTAGATGGCTACGGTTTGTTTGAGGGCAAAACCAAAAAGCTCTGAAGAGGAACGTGTGAGGAGGGTGTGTTGGGGGAATGGGGGTGAGTGAGTGAAGGGGCTGAACGTGGGTTTTCTTTTTTTTTTTTTTTTAAATTAAAACCGGGCCGTTTATTAAGAACGGTCGGTTCTTGGCCAGTTCATCGGTTTTTGAGCGGTTCGTGGATGGGCAATTATTAGCTGCTGATCGAATCGTTTTTATCGCCGGTTTTCGATTGGACCAGTTCAACCGGCCAGTTCGACCCAATTTTTAGAACTATGGTTATAACAAAAACATTCCCATTAACTCAAAACAAAAACAGACCTTTACTAACTCGGAATTAACAATAAATCAACTCTATTAAAAATTAACAACAATCAACAATTAACTCAGAAAATTAACCATTAACAAAAACAAAATTAACTCATAAGTCACAAAATGTGAAAACATTTAACTCAAGAAAAATGACTCAAAACAGTAAAACAGTAGTGGAGAGAGTGAGATAAAAGAGGAGAGATGCCAAGGAGAGAACGAACCATCGCAACGCCAAGAAGAAGACAACGACAACAGAGAAATGAAGAACTTCGGCGAGAAAACGAAGGTGCCCGTGGGTTCTTTGCACGCGAGCGACGCCGACCTGAGAAGTGGGAGGCTCGGTTGAAGCTCGTTCAGGAGAAGATAGGGGTGAGCCGTGAGCGACTACTAAAGTTTAATGAAATTTTTCTGTAATGAATAAATCGATGCCATTTAGTAAATTCTTAGTAGATCAGACAAATTCTAAAAAACTAAACCGATTCACACGGTTCATCATTTAACCGTCAATTTGATCGGTTTTTTATCGGAGTTTTGCCAATTTATTTTCAATCTCAACCGAACTAACTAAAAAAATGGTTTCGGTCGACCAATGGTTCACTTTTAAAAACTATGCAGCCACATGAATAATAATATTTTAATAATTTCAGCCTCTATTTTTATTTTAAATCAAATAAATTACTGATGTATAAGACATATATACTTTATATCAAATATAATATTTAAATTTAGTTCAATCTTTATCTCTTAATTTTGGTCTCTTAATTTCAATATTTGTTCTAAATGCAACCTTACAAATCTGCATATTTTGAAATAAATATTAAGTTTGAGTAAAATAATTTTGTTTTTCAAATTAATGTCATAAAATCATACCTATCGGTAGTTGTTGTACTTGTTAGTACAGACAAACAATAATATGACAATTATTACTAATATATATATATATTTTTTTATTTTGTGTTAGTGTTACTATTTGTCCCTGGTTATTTTTTTATAGTTTAATTTTAATTATTGAGCAGGGCAATACAATTTTTTATCCCGTAAAACTTTAAAAAATTATCCACTAAATAAAAATATTTAAAAGACAATAAAAATAAAATTAAAACAGTTTAAAGTTTTTTTTTGTTTTACATTTTTAAATATTGTTAGAATAATTAATAATTTTAAATTTAATAAGTATGTAATTATAAATATTACATGTATAAAATTATAAATGTTAAATTAGATTAGATAATTTTAAATTATTAATTTTCTGGTATTACCAAAAAATAAAATACTTTTTTGTTTTTAATTTTTCGAAAACACATAGGGTGTTATCAGTAACCCTCCTCACTTCAAAAGTCACTGTTTTTTGTTTTTCCTCAAAATTGCAAACTAGCGAAGGGGAATCTAGATTAATACTTTTTTAAGATGCCGTTTATGTTGATCCCCACTATTTTTTTATATAAAACAATTAAATATTTTTATTTGCAAAAGAAACCACTAATTTATTATTGCAATATTAGAAATAAAAGATGTTTTT
>NC_029785.2:120502067-120538966 GCF_000816755.2 Arachis ipaensis | reverse complement strand
TAAAAGCCAACCATATTTTACTTAAAAAAAAATCAGAAACAGAAGATGCTTTTAAAGTTTTAATATTTGAAAATCAAATCAAACATTAAATCATTAATTTGCATATTATAGTAAGAATGGCAACACTACTCAAATCCGTAGATACTCATTCTATCCCTTTTTGTTTGAGTCAGGTAATTATCCATCCGATGTGGGGCGAGTTTTTAATAGGACAGGGACGGAGTCAGATTTAGGTAATGTCTGTCCTAACTGCCTTGGGATATATAATATATGTAAAATAATTAATACTATTATATTATTTTTAAATTTTTATTTTAATTTATGTTATATATGTAATGATGGTTATATAAAGGGTTAAGTACGATTTTTTGTCTCTAACATAGAGGCCGAAAATTTATTTCGTTTCCACCCTTTTTTCACTATAAAATGGTCCCGAAGGTTCTAGTTTATTTTAAAATCATCATTTTTATCAATTTTTTTTATTCCAAAAATACCCTTAACTAAAAAAAAAAGAAAACGTTGAATAAGGTGGAAAGGGGAAGGGATTCGGGGGAGTTGGTTCAGAGAAGAAGAGGGGGAAGGGCCACCGCGCTGCTCCAATCCGCCGCTGCTGCTCGTCGTTGTTCAGTCGCTGGATCTCGCCGCTGCTCCTCTGGGCTCGGCGGAGGTGCTCGATGGCGGTGGATTTTGGTTTGAGACAAGAACAGGGGAAGGCTTCGATGGTGAGTCGAGGGAGGAGAAGAGGTCGCGCTGTGACGGTGGTGCTAGGGTAGCACGAAGAGAGAAGAAGAAAAGGGTTGCAACGCTGTGATGGCGGATCAGTGCTGTGATGGCGGTTTCGGATGGCTCGTCGACTTCTGCTTCTGCTTCTATTCTTCTTCTGCTTCTATTTCTATTATGTTATTGATTTCCGATTATTGTTGCTTCTGGTTGCTTCTGCTTCTCATGATTACATTGTTTCATTGTTGTTGTTGTTGTTGTTGTTGTTGTTGTTGTTGTTGTTGTTGTTATGCTCTTGCTTCTGTTTCTGCTCTTGTTTTTGCTCCTACTTCTGCTTGATTACATTGTTGATTCATTGTTGTTGTTGTTGTTGTTGTTGTTGTTGTTGTTGTTGTTGTTGTTGTTGTTGTTTCTGCTCCTGTTCCTACTTCTACTTGATTACATTGTTGATTCATTGTTGTTGTTGTTTTTGGTTCTGCTTCTGCTTCTGCTTCTGTTTCTACTTGTGCTTGATTTTGGGGAAGAAGGGGAAGGGGCATTTTGGTCAGAAGGATGGTTTTAAAATTAAGTTAAACCTTTATGATTATTTTGTAGTGAAAAAAAGGCCAGAGACAAAATAAATTTTCAACCTCTACGTTAGAAACCAAAATTATACTTAACCCTTATATAAATTTTGAAATTTAATTTTATTTATTAAATTTTAATAATTATAAGACAAACATGAGCCGAATAAATATTTACAAAAATGGAATATGGTTCAATTTTTTACTATCTACATATAAAAATAAGACAAATTTTATACGAATTATAGTACGACAGAGTCGGATAAGACAAAAATCGTCTCTTCCTTATCCCATTGCCAACTCTAGATCACATGACTTAATGTAGCAAACTCAGTTTCAATTAGGGTCTATATGAAAAACACAAGTTTCAACCGTAGCAGGGATGACTATTTAGACTAAGCCATATTAGAGTTGCAACTTCTAGTAAATCTTCTCTAATGTATGAAGTTTAAAATTTGGTTAAAGCATAAACTTCTCTTAATTAAGATCACTTGTTTCTCCATATTTTATTTTTCATTTAAAACGCATATCCTTGCTTAATCACCTGAGTTATGCTAATCAAAATTCATCAAATAAATCAATCAACATGTAATTTAAAAATAAAAACAATAAAGAATCTAATGATGCAGCTTACAACACATTTTTTGGGATATACTATATATTAGTGCTAGATAAAATCAGATAAAAATAACGTAACTCAATCTTAAATCCTAGATTGATGATGAGAAAAGGAATGAAAATTACAAATATCAATTACTTTAAATGAGGTAAAAAAAAGTTTTTTTTTTAAATTCAAATTCAAGCATTACTACAAACAAGTGGCAAGCAAAAACAATAAATTTATTAATCAAGTGGGAAAATATCAAGATCAATATCGTGCGATGATGAATCAATTCATATTCTATTGTTTTGGTGATGTCAACTCTCAAGATACAATTATAATGCACCTGCAACATGGGGCATGGACATGATTCCCAAATTAAAGGAAACGTCAAATGTGCATATCTATGGACTTTTTTATATAAATAAGTAAATAATATATATTAATTCTCATAATACGTATGCAAAAAAAGTTTTACGAAAATGTGTAGGATCATTTTACGAGAAGTATCTATAAAATAAATTTAGTCATTATCTCAGGAGAAACGTACGCGAATTGAAATTGATAGGAGCAGAGTCATGTCTGGTCTGGCACCAGTGAAATGAGGAAAGAGATCATTTTATATTTAGCGTTAATGAAATAGGTACTTCAGGTGGGGCTACCACAAAAAGGTAGACTTAAGGTGTACCGCATGCGAAATTGGTCTCGAATTTTCCTATATAAACGCTTGTGCCAAGGAGTGTATCACCATTCATGGAAGGAGCCATTCTCCTGCACTCTCTTTCAATTCCAAAATCTCTCTTCAACCTCTTTACTTTATTTCTCTCTTAAATATTGTGAGTGCTGGTTTTACTGTATGTATAGCTTCCGAAAATATCTATATGATTATATATCCAAATGAAAAAGTTTCTCATATGGCAGAAGGTATTACATTTGTTTGTGACGATCCACTTTGGATAATGATTCTGCCACATACATCGTTGCAAGAGTTGAAGAATTTGATTATCATGAATACTGGAATGGTTGGAAAAAAGAAAATCACGAAGTTGACTTACAGGATGTCAGTTGCAGTAGCCAACTCATTTGCATATCAGAAAATACAGATTAAATCTGATCAGCATGTTTCAATGATATTTTCTTATCATCGCAGCATTGGAAGCATCTATTCGTTGGAACTTTGTGTGAATCTTCAAGAGATTGGTGGAAGTTCATCTAGATCTAATAATGTGGAGGGTGTTAGAAACTTGGGATCAGCAGATTTCATATTGGGTCGGGATACGGGTAGGGCCCGTAGTCTGACCTTTAATGGCTTTGTGACGCTGGAACAGACTACCGACAATCGTCATGCACGCCCCTCCCCTTCCAATTTTGTTGCATTTGAAGGAGGTTATCATGATGGCATGGCAGAGACGTCTGATGAAGATGAGATCGAAGACTTTAGAGGTGACGAAGCAGAAGCTGTTCCCGAAACCCAGCCGCTTTATCGCGAGACAGTTCCTCCAATTCATGTCGAATTGAAAGGTAGGGCGGGGGGTGGTGGTGTATCCAGTAGCACGCCAGCACACTATCTGTCTTTAAATCTTGGAGCAATGAATTCGACTACCGCAGAAGACAGACCGAGCAGCTACGCTTTGCCAGGGAAGATGGAGCTCGAGATTGGGTTGAAGTTTCTCAATAGAGAAATAGGGTTGTTTGTTGTTAAGAACTATAACATCCGCAGGAGTGTAAAATACAAGGTGGTAGAGTCGGACCAAAGTAGGTATGTATGTCGATGCAAGCAGTTTGGGGACCAATGTTGTTGGATGGTACGGGTTGCAAAGACCATGTCTTCTAGATTATGGGAAATTCGAAAATACCAAGGGCCTCATAGTTGCTTGGCAAATTCGATATCTCAAGATCGTGCTCAACTTGATAGCAATGTCATCTGCCAGCATATATTCCCTATGGTGCATGCTGATGTAACCATTTGCATAAAAGTGTTGCAAGGATCAGTCGAGTCAGCATACGGGTACAACATTTCATACAAGAAGGTTTGCCACGCGAAGCAGAAGGCAATTGCCAAAATCTATGGTGATTGGAACGAGTCATACAACTAGCTACGGAGATACTTCAACGCCTTGCAAGCTTTCGTCCCAGGTATAACTGGCATGTCACACATATTTGTCTTTGTTATTGATTGTGGTTTTAGTCGTTTATATGTGTTACTAAGTAAGCATTTTCATACTACGGACAATTGTTGACCTACAAACGCGACCGTACTACATTGGCAACACTCTAGACTATGACAGTATCATGTTTTATCAGGTTTTCTGGTCGTTCCCGTCGTGTGTTGAAGCTTTCAAGCACTATAAGCCACTGGTCTCAGTGGACGGAACGCACCTATATGGTAAGTACGTGGGGACCCTTCTTATGAGCATAGCACAGGACGGGAATAGTAATATTCTGCCCATCGCTTTCGCAATTGTGGAAAGAGAGAATACAAATGCATAGTACTTTTTTCTTACCAATCTAAAGAGGCATATAGCGACTCAACCGGGAATTCTGCTTATCTCTGATAGGCATGCAGCAATAAAGGTAGCTTTAGAGCAGGATGGGTGTGGATGGGAACACAATGTTTACTGTGTATGACATATTACCTCTAACTTTGCAACAAATTTCAAGAGTAAGGAAGCCAAAAGACACCTGATCAACGCAGCGTATTCCAAGATGCAAAAGCAGGCGCAGTGCTACCTGGAGTTAATTAGCAGCGAGAATTTGGTCACATCTCCGCAAATGATGGCCTAGATCTGAGGGTTAGAGCCACTTAAATGGCTACAACACCGTGATGACGGTCGTCGATATGGTCACATGACAACCAATCTTTCTGAGTGTATCAACTCCGTCCTCAAGGGTACTAGAAATCTTCCGGTCTATGCAATTGCCAAGTCTACCTACCGTCGCCTTAATGAATTATATGTGAACAAGGGTCAACAGGCTCAAGCATAGATTGCATGCGGTCTAGTTTTTTCGCAGTTCCTACAGAAAGTGATACTAGCAAACCGTGAGGGAATTTCCCAGATGCTTGTGACATCGTACGACAGAGCTACTTCAATCTTCACAGTGGATGAGATAGTAGTGGTAGGGGTGCAGTCTAGGTTTCGCGTTTACCTCGAGCATCACAGATGTGATTGTTGTTACTTCCAAGCGTTGCACTACCTCTGTGCTCATGTTTTGGCTGCATGCGCATTTGCAAGACTTGACTGGCAACAATATGTAGAGGCAGTGTACCAGGTTGAGAACGTGTTCTGAGCCTACGAGATGGAATTCCCACCAATGCCGGACTAGGAGATGTGACCCCCGTACGAAGGACAACGTGTACGTCCAAACCCCCCACCTACGCCATACAATGGAAGGGAGTCCGGTGTTTACAAGGATTAGGAATGAGATGGACGAGGTTGAGTCAGGCCCAAGCAAGCGGACTTTATAGAGAATCTTATAAAACAGAAACAAAGACAAATCACAGTCTCTTTTATTTCTAAATATACATAGAAAGTACTGCAACATAAAGAAATACCCTCTTCTTCAGCAGAACTGTGACAAACCCCAATTTGACGGTTTATCTTGTATTGAATTTAGGGGATTTTATCACCTTTTACCCACATTTATTCAATGAAATAGCATGGTTTTATAACTTCTCCTTTAATTGTGCTTAAGAGTGAAAACATGCTTTTTAGGACTTAAAATAGCTAAATTTAATTCACCTTGATTCTATTAGATGCCTTGATATGTTTGTTAAGTGATTTCAGATTTAGGAGGCAAAGATTGGATTAAGGAAATGAAGAAAAAGCATGTAAAGTTTGAGAACTCGAAGAAATGATGGAACCAAAAAAGCTGTCAAGCCTGACCTCTTCGCACTTAAACGACCATAACTTGAGCTACAGAGGTCCAATTGATGCGGTTCCAGTTGGGTTGGAAAGCTAACATCCGGGGCTTCGAAACGATATAAGATTTGCCATAGTTGCATCGCGCATAGGGGCGCGCACGCGCACGGTACGCGGACGCGCCGATGGTGGCACATGACCCACTTAATGCAAACGTGGCCAGCGATTTTAGAAGCCTTGTGGGCCCAATCCAACTCATTTCTAATGCTATTTAAGCCAAGGATTGAAGGGGAATCAACAGACTTTTCATACTTTACATACTTTAATCATTAGTCATAGTTTAGTTTTAGAAATAGTTAGAGTTAGAGAGAGAAGCTCTCACTTCTCTCTAGAATTAGGATTAAGATTAGGTTTAGTTCTTAGATCTAGGTTTTAATCTTTGCTTTCTTCCACTTCTATCTCTCAATTCTTAGTTGCTACATTCAATCTCCTTCTATTCCTTTGTTGTAATTTCCTTTATGTTGTTCTTATATTTTGTTGTAGATCAATTTACTTTGCTTTTCTTTTATGCCTTCCAAGTGTTTGATGAAATGCTTGGTTGGATTTTAGTGTAGATTTTGTTCCTCTTGGCCTAGGTAGAGTAATTAGTGACACTTGAGTTATCTAATTCCTTTGTTGATTGATAATTGGAGAGATTGCTAATTGGTTTGGAGTGCACCAAAGCTAGTCTTTCCTTGGAAGTTGGCTAGGACTTGTGGCTCAAGTCAATTCATCCACTTGACTTTCCTTTAATTAGTAAGGGTTAACTAAGTGGTAGCAATGAACAATTCTCATCACAATTGAGAAAGATAACTAGGATAGGACTTCTAGTTCTCACACCTTTCCAAGAGCCTTTTATAGTTTTTAGTTTATTTTCATTGCCATTTACTTTTCATGCTTCTTATCCAAAACCCCAAATAACTCATAACCAATAACAAGACACTTCATTGTAATTCCTAGAGAGAACGACCCGAGGTCCAATACTTCGGTTTATAAATTTAGGGGGTTTGTTTTAGTGACAAACAACTTTTTGTATGAAAGGATTAGTGATTGGTTTAGAAACTATACTTGCAACGAGATTTTATTAGTGAATTTCTAAACCGTCAAAAATCCAATCATCAAACTGCAAGTTTCATGGACTTCTATTGGAAGATCCACATCAGCTTTTAGCTGAGTTCTTATAGATCTGTAACACTGTAAAGACTAATGAAGTTAATCCTGAAGTCTACAAGCTTATGCTCTTTGCCTTTGCTGTAAGAGATAGAGCTAAGCTATGGTTGGATGCCCAACTAAGAGAGAGTCTTAACTCTTGGAAAAAGCTGGTTAATGCTTTTCTAGCTAAATTCTTTCCTCCTCAAAGGATGAGCAAGATTAGAGTGGAAGTTCAAACCTTCAAACAAAGAGAAGGTGAATCACTCTATGAAGCTTGGGAAAGATACAAGCAATTGATCAGGAGATGTCCTCCTGACATGCTTTCAGAGTGGTCTATCATAGGCGTGTTCTATGATGGTCTATCTAAGATGTCCAAAATCTCATTGGACAGCTCTACAGGTAGATCACTCCACTTGAAGAAAATGCCTGCAGAAGCAAGAGAACTCATTGAAATGGTTGCAAATAACCAATTCATGTACACTTCTAAAAGGAATCCTATAAACCATGGGATCTCTCAGAAGAAAGGAGTTCATGAAGTTGAAACTCCGAATGCCATATTGGCTCAGAACAAGATCTTGACCCAACAGGTTAATATGATCTCCCAGCATCTGACTGGAATGCAAACTGCAGCTGGCAGTACTTAGGAAGCTTCTTATGAAACAGAAGCTTATGATCATGATCAACCCACCATGGAGGAGGTGAATTACATAGGAGAACCCTATGGAAACACCTACAATCCTTCATGGAGGAACCATCCTAGTCTTTCATGGAAGAATCAACAGAAACCTCAACAAGATTTCAATAACAACCAAGGTGGAAGGAACCAGAATAGGTTCCAACAACAGACTACCATTCCCATCTTCTCAAGGGAATATGAAAACCTCTAAGCAGAGCCTTTCTGACATAGTAACTCTGGTTTTCAGCCTCTCTAAGACCACTCATAGTTTCATTAATGAAACAAGGTCTTCCATCAGAAACTTGGAGGTGCAAGTTGGTCAACTGAGCAAGAGGATCCCTGAGACTCCTCCTGAAACTCTTCCTAGTAACACTGAGGTGAATCCAAGAGAAGAGTGCAAGGCCAAAACCATGGAGGTAGAGGCTAATTCAGAGGAGAATGGGAAGGCATTGAACGCAAGTGAAGAAGCCTTCATTGGGCGTTCAACGCCCTCAATGGCAGCAAGCCTGGTGCTGAATGCCAGTGAGAAACCCCTCACTGGGCGTTCAACGCCCATCCTGGCAGTAGAGCTGGCGTTGAACGCCAGCCAGGGAGCACTGGCTGGGTGTTCAACGCCCAAACATGCAGACTTTCTGGTGCTAAACACCAGTGAGGAACCCTTCACTAGGCGTTCAACACATAACCATGTAGCTATTCTGGCGCTGAACGCCAGTGAGGAACCCCTCACTGGGTGTTCAACGCCCAAACACCCAGGGAAGCTGGTATTGAATGCTAGCAAGGACATCCCTACTGGGCGTTCAACGCCCAAAACACTAGAGGGACTGGCATTTAACGCCAGTGAGGGTGGACAGCAAGGGCGTTCAACGCCCAAAGAGCTCACAGAGCTGGCATTAAACGCTAGTCAAAGCACACCCTTTGAGTGCCTAAATCCTACTCAAGAACCCTCTATCTCAGAACCAAAGGAAACCATAAAGACTATTGAGGTTCCTTTGCATGCACTTCTGCAGTGCATGAGTTCTGATGACTACTCATCCTTTGATGAGGATGAAGACACTAGGGAAGAGTAAGTTGCTCGGTACCTAGGAGCTCTAATGAAGCTAAATGCCAAGTTATTTGGTACAAAGCCTCTGGAGGAAGAACCTCCACTGCTTACCAAAGAACTGCATGCTTTGGTTTAGCAGAGGCTACCTTAGAAGCTTCCAGATCCTGGACGCTTTCTGATTCCTTGCACCATAGGCACCATGACCTTTGAAAAGGCTCTGTGTGACCTAGGGTCAAGCATAACCTCATGCCACTCTCTATAATGGAGAAGCTGGGAATCCTTAAGGTACAAGCTGCAAACATCTCACTAGAGATGGCAGACAAGACAATGAAGAAGCCATATGGCTTAGTAGAGGATGTCTTGGTAAAAGTTAAAGGCCACTACATCCCTGCAAACTTCATAGTCTTAGACATTGGAGAGGATGAGGATCACCCTTGTGGCCAAGGGAGAACTAACCCTACAATTAGGGGAAGATCACATCTTATTCAAGATGCCTTATCCCAATTCTCCTTCTAAAAGAGAGATAACTATGCAACACCTAGTATTCCAACCCTCTCTTTATGTGCAGAGCTCTGCAGAGCCCCCAGACATCAATTCTAAGTTTGGTATTGGGCTGCCATCAATAAGCTCTAAGCACAAAGTTACTAAGAAGAAAGTACCCAAAGGCTGGAGGGACAAGAGAGTCCCAACTGAAGGCCTCTCACCTAACATAAGAGTTGTCTTCACTAAGAAGCCAGCCTTACCAAAATCTGAGCCCATACTCACCTTCGTAAGGAGCTAACCGTCAAGCTAATGACGTTAAAGGAGCGCTTGTTAGGAGGAAACCCAACCTTAATTAATTATTTTTATTTTCTTTCATTTTGATTTTCTTTCAGTTATCTTTAGAGTCATGGTCGTATGCAGCAATCAGAACAGAGACAAAATTTCACAGCAGTGAAAACAGAACACTCTGGATGAAGTGTTAAAGTTGAACGCCATCCAAGGAGCAACCCCTGGGCGTTCAAACGCTAGTACAGAGAAGCAGAAAATCTGGATTCCCTAGCCTCTTAGGACCAGTGGGTCCCACAACATCTTTTACCTACCACACTTAACCCCACCTACTTTCACACTTCCCCACACACAATTCCCTATAAATCCTAGTCCAATCAATCCATTTCACTTCCCCAAATCCATCATAACTCCCACCAACCCCCACCCACTTCAAAATCAAATTTCTCACCCAAAACCCCATCCATGGCCGAACCTACCAACTCCCTGCTCCTATATATATCCCTCTTCATACCCTTCATACACACACCTCCCATACCCTCATACACCCCACAAGGCTGGGCTCTTTCTCTCCCTCTATCTTCCTCTATTTTCTTCTTCTTCTACTTCATTCTTCTATTTTCTTTATTTTTGCTCGAGGACGAGCAAAGTTTTAAGTTTGGTATGGGAAAAGTATTGCTTTTTTTTCTTTCTATTACCATTCATGGCACCTAAGGTTGGAGACTCCTCTAGAAAGAGGAAAGAAATGACAGTAGCCACTCCCTCTGAATCTTAGGAGATGGAGAGATTTATCACCAAAGCTCATCAAGACCACTTCTATGAAGTAGTGGCAAAGAAGAAAGTGATCCATGAGGTCCCTTTCATGCTCAAGAAGAATGAGTATCCGGAAATCCAAAGAGAGATTCGGAGAAGAAGTTGGGAAGTCCTAACCAATCTCATTCAGGATGTTGGGATTCTAATGGTGCAAGAGTTCTATTCTAATGCATGGGTTACTAAAAACCATGACACTAGTGTGAACCCAAATCTAAGGAATTGGATCACCATGGTCCGAGGAAGAATCTTAGATTTCAGCCCGGAAAGTGTGAGGTTGGCGTTCAACTTGCCTCTAATGCAAGGAGATCCTCATCCTTACACTAGAAGAGTCAACTTTGATCAGAGATTGGATCAAGTCCTCTCAGATATCTGTGTGGAAGGAGCACAGTGGAAAAGGGATTCCCAAGGCAAGCCCATTTAACTAAGAAGGGTTGACCTAAAGCCCATAGCTAGAGGATGGTTGGAATTCATCCAACGTTCTATCATGCCCACTAGCAACTGGTCAAAAGTGACTGTGGACAGAGCCGTCATGATCCATTGCATCATGATTGAAAGTGAGGTGCAAGTACATGAGGTGATTCCTCAAGAATTGTACAAGGTAGTTGAGAAGCCTCACACCAATGCAAGGTTGGCATTCCTACACCTCATTTATCATCTATGCAATTCAGCTGAAATTATCATAGAAGGAGATATCTCCATTGGGGAGGAAAAGCCCATCACTAAGAAGAGGATGGAGCAAACTAGAGAGCATACACAAGAGCCTGTGTAGCCGCCTCAGTATGAGATCCTTGAGATGCCTCAAGGGATGTATTTTCCTCCTCAAAGCTATTGGGATCAATGGCAGACTTCTCTTGGAGAACTGAGCACTAACATGGAGCAATTGAGGGTGGAGCATCAAGAGCATTCTACCACCCTCAATGAAATAAGAGAAGATCAAAGAGCCATAAGGGAAGGCCAAAGGGCTATGAGGGAAGAACAACAAAGGCAAAGGAGTGACATTGAAGAGATCAAGCATCATATTAGATCCTCAAGGAGGAGCACTAGCCGCCACCATTAAAGGTGAATTCGTTCTCTTTTACTTTCTTTCCCTTTTATTTTTCTGTTTTCTATTTTATGTTTTATCTGTTCTCTTGTTCTTGTTGCATGATCATTTGCATTTATGCCTTAAAAGATGTAAAATGTTCCATATATCTCTCACCTTGTTTAAAAGAAAATTTTAATTGAAAATAATTGAGAGATGCTTGAATTTCAAGTTTAAAATAAGAATAGTTCAATTATTTTGATGTGGTGACATTATTTTTATTTTCTGAATGTATGATTAAACAATGCATATTTGAAGTTGGGATTTTAGAATGCTGGCTCTTGAAAGAATAAGAAAAAAGAAAAAGTATTATTGATGATCTGAAAAATCAATAAAATTGATTCTTGAAGCAAGAAAAAGCAGCAAAAAGAAAAAAAAAGCTTGCATAAAAAAAAAGTGGCGAAAAAAATATGAGAAAAGAAAAAGCGAAAAAGCAAGCAAAAAAAGCCAATAGCTCTTTAAACCAAAAGGCAAGAGCAAAAAGCCAGTAACCCTTTAAACCAAAAGGCAAGGGTAAAAGGATCCAAGGCTTTGAGCATTAGTGGATAGGAGGGCCTAAAGGAATAAAATACTGGCCTAAGCGGATCAAACAAGCTGTCCCTAACCATGTGCTTGTGGCGTGAAGGTGTCAAGTGAAAAGCTTGAGACTGAGCGGTTAAAGTCGTGGTCCAAAGCAAAAAGAGTGTGCTTAAGAACTTTGGACACCTCTATCTGGGGACTCTAGCAAAGCTAAGTCACAATCTGAAAAGGTTCACCCAGTTAAAGTGTCTGTGGCATTATTGTATCCGGTAGTAATATTGGAAAATAAGGTGCTTAGGGTCACGGCCAAGACTCTAAAAAGCTGTGTTCAAGAATAAAAAAGAACTAAACTAGTAGAGTTAATAATATAATTTAGATTCTAAGTTCCTAAAGATGCCAACCATTCTAAGTTTCAATGGATTGTGAGATACCAAAACTATTCAGAAGCAAAAAGCTACTAACTCCCGCTCATCTGATTGTAACTAAGCTTCATTGGAAACTTAGAAATTTACTATATCTTAATTTTATTTTTATCCTACTATTTTTTTAGTTGCTTGGGGACAAGCAACAGTTTAAGTTTGGTGTTAGGATGAGTGGATATTTTATACGCTTTTTGGCATCATTTTCATATAGTTTTAGTATGTTTAGTTTAGTTTTTATTAAGTTTTTATAGGTTTTAGTGTTAAATTTATATTTTTAGATTCTACTATGAATTTTTGTATTTTTTTGCAATTTCAGGTAATTTCTAGCTGAAATTGAGGAGGTGGAGCAGAAGTCTGATTCAGAGATAGAGAAAGCACTGCAGATGCTGTTCGGATCTGACCTCCTTGCACTCAGAAGAGATTTTCTGGAGTTACTGAAGTCAAAATGGAGTGTTCTCAATGGCTACGGAAAGCTGACTTTAAGAGCTTTCCAGCAATGTATAATAGTATTTGCTTTGCTTCGAATTAGAAGGCCCAAAACTAGCGTTCAACGCCAGGTTCCTGCCCCCTTCTAGGCGTCCAGTGCCCACAGAGCAGAGCCCAGTGTCCAAATGCCCAAAGAGGACCCCCTAGCCAGTGTTTCATGCCTTAGAAGCCTCATAGCACGTGGATCTCATCAAAGTTCAGCCCAAATACTCACCAAGTGGGCCCCAGAAGTGGATTTTAGCACCAAAAGACTGTTTGACCCTTTTCTATGTAATCCCTAGTTATTAGTTTAGTATTTAAAGTACTTTTACATTCTCCATCAGAGGAGGACGCACAGCATACCCATTTTTACCATTGTATTTTCCTTCAGTATGAGTTTCTAAACCTCCTAAATTGAGGGGACGAGTCCTGCTGAGTCCTATGAATTAATAAAAGTATTACTGTTTCTTCTTCGATCCGTGCTTGATTTATTTCTAAGATGTATATTCATTCTTAAAAGGAGATTTATTAAGGACTTTAGTAAGGTAGCACTTCCCTTATCCAGATTACTGCAGAAGGATATTGAGTTCGAGTTCAGTGAGGATTGCAAACAAGCGTTTGATAAGCTGAAGACTGCTCTAACTCAAGCTCCAATTGTGAGAGGACCAGACTGGAGCCAGCCGTTTGAAATCATGTGCGATGCTTCCAACCATGCAGTAGGAGCAGTGCTGGCTCAGCGTGAAGGTAAGGATCCTTTCGTTATTGCTTATGCGTCTAAGACTTTAGACACTGCCCAGTCCAACTATACTACTACTGAAAAAGAGCTTCTTGCTATTGTTTTTGCTCTGGATAAATTCCGAGATTATTTACTTGGTACTAGAGTAGTAGTGTATTCGGACCATGCAGCCTTAAAGTATCTATTAGCTAAAAAGGAGTCCAAACCAAGATTTATACGTTGGATACTGCTGTTACAAGAATTTGATTTAGAAATAAAGGACAGGAGTGGTAATCAAAATTTAGTGGCAGACCACTTGAGTCGCCTTGAGCATATTAAGGATGATTCTGCTCCTATAGATGATAATTTTCCTTTTGATAACCTGCAAGCAGTATCTGAGGTAGTCCCTTGGTATGCACCTGTTGCTAATTATTTAGTTAGCCGCACATTTCCTCCAAATTTTTCTAAGCATCAAAGAGACAAGCTGAAAAGCGAGTCTAAATATTATATATGGGATGACTCATATTTATGGAGATGTGGCGCTGATCAAGTAATTAGACGTTGTGTGCCTCAATCAGAATTCCAGTCCATTTTAAAGGCCTGTCACTCATCTGAGAGTGGAAGACATTTTGGCCCTCAAAGAACAGCTAGAAAGATCTTAGACTGTGGATTCTGGTGGCCTACTCTTTTTAGAGACGCTGCTGAGTTTTGCAAATCTTGTCTCCCATGCCAAAAATTTGGTAATATATCTAGGAGGGATGAGATGCCTCAACAAATTATGCTTTTTTGTGAAATTTTTGATGTTTGGAGCATTGACTTCATGGGTCCATTGCCAAATTCTAATGGATATTTTTATATATTGTTAGTTGTGGATTATATTTCCAAATGGGTGGAAGCAATTCCTACCCGCACTGATGATGCTAACACTATTGTTTCCTTTGTGAGAAACCATATTATATGTCGCTTCGGATCACCACGAGCAATCGTGAGCGATCAAGGCACCCATTTTTGTAACAGGAGACTAACAGGATTAATGAAGAAGCATGGGATAATTCATAAAGTTGCAACAGCTTACCATCCCCAAACTAATGGGCAAGCCGAGGTGTCAAACAGAGAAATTAAGCGTATCTTGCAAAAGATAGTAAAGCCTCATAGAAAAGACTGGAGCACCAGGCTACAAGATGCACTCTGGGCATATAGAGCAGCATACAAGACACCCATTGGGATGAGCCCTTTCCGCTTGGTTTATGAAAAAGCTTGTCATCTCCCAGTTGAAATAGAACACAGAGCTTTTTGGGCAGTTAAGGAGTGCAACATGGGAATTGAGAAAGCCGGAGCTGAAAGGAAGTTGCAACTGCCGGAACTGGAGAGCCTTCGCCTAGAAGCTTATGAAAACTCCAGAATATACAAGGAAAAGATGAAGGCTGCACATGACCAAAACATCAAGAAGAAAGAGTTCCAACCTGGGGATTTAGTCTTCCTTTACAAATCTCGACTAAGGCTCATGCCAGGTAAGTTGAGATCAAGATGGGAAGGTCCATACAGAGTAGAGAAGGCCGAACCGTACGGCGTTTATCACCTAAGCCATCCTTCAAGCTCTGAACTTATTAAGGTTAATGGACAACGCCTGAAGCTATACCATGGTGAGAAGATACAGAGAAACAAGGAGCTTGAGATCTTCCTCTTGGAAGATCCCCATATAGCAGAAGATTGAGCTAGTGGAGTGTCCAACTTACGGACGTTAAAGCAAAGTGCTAGGTGGGAGACAACCCACCATGGTATGATCGTTCTTTTCTTTATTTTTAGTTTTTCCTATTCAATAACTCTTCTCTTTCTTAGTACTTTCATGCATCTGCATTTACATGTTTTTTATTTTCAACAAAAAAAAAATTTTGCTACGCGACGCGATCGCATCAGCGACGCGTCCGTGTCACAGGGAGAGTAAAGAAAAATAAAAAATGAACAGAAAGTCACACTGGAGTGTGGCTGGAGGCGTGCCAATGGCACAAATCAACCCACGCGACCGCGTCGCTAACGCGTTCGCGTCGCATGGGAATCATGGCCTCCCACGCGACCGCGTGCCCACGCGGCCGCGTGTCCTGAGTTTTCGACGTAAAAGGGTGCACAATGAAATATTGTGCGAGAGTGGTGCTGGATTGGTGCTGAAAGCACAATTCTTATCACGCGACCGCGTCGCCGACGCGGCCGCGTCATCCGTTTTCTGACGCACACTCACGCGATCGCGTGACCCACGCGATCGCGCCACCCCAATTTTGGCAAATAAATTAATTTGAACAGAGAGTTGTGCTGGTGCGAGGCTGCACTCACGCCAGAAGCATAACATGGGTCACGCGTTCGCGTGACCGACGCGATCGCGTCATCATACTTGAAGCGCATCCACGCGAACGCGTGCCCCACGCGGCCGCGTCGCATGCGCCGCACAGCTCATCCAAAAATTGCCACATATCTTATCTTTCTCTCCTCCAAATCCTAATTTTTCTTTTCCTTCCTTATTTCTTCCTTCTCCCTTCTTCCTTCTATCTCACCTATCACTTTCTCTCTCTGACCTCCATTACCAAGGTTCTATTTTCTTCTTCCTTCTTCTCTTTTCTATCATTTTATATATATTTTATATATTATTTTTCTTTTCATTATTCATATTTTCCTTCTTCTTCTTTTCCTTTTTACATGGTGTTAGAAATTTTTTTGAGTCATTATCCCTCATTATATGCTTGTGGATTGTTGCAAATTGTTTGACAATTATTTTTATTCTATTTAAGGGATTGCTTGCATGTTCACCTTCATATTTTCTATACCTTATTCATCATGTATGCTATGTGTTTGTGAAAAAGCTCAAATGGCATTATGCACTTCTCTATGTTGTTATACTATTCAATGCTTGCTTTTCACAACTTTCCTTTACCATTGTATTAATTGAATTTAATTGTCAATACAAACGTGATAGTTTGTTACAAAGTATTACTTGATCTATGCTACTCATGCCCTTTGCCGGTATGCCAATAAACACCTTGCAGTCACTTGTCTTTCTATGCACTAGCTATTTTCCATTGTTGGCTTTTCACATGTACTCGAGAGCATGTGTTAATGTCATCTACATCCTAATGTGCATCTATCACCACTCTTCCGTTCTCTTCCTTGCTATATATCTATTTGAATTTAATTTACTTTCTCCTCTCTTTTCAGGATGGCCACCAAGAAAGGAAAGGAGAAAGTAACTCCTAAACCCCCTAGCAAGAAGAGGAACTAAAAGAGCATTAGTGGCAGAGCCTTCTTCAACCACAGTCAAGCCCTCAACAAAAAGAGTTAAGAGGATAATAAAGGTTGATGAAAAGGAGAAAGCCTTTCCAGCAAAGGACACTGCGCGATTTCCCAATCGCTACTGTGAGCAGATGTTCCCTATCCTGGCAGAAAGGAACTATAACAATGAATACCTTCTTATCCTCCCATCCAATATTGCTACCTTTGTTGAGCCGCAAATTGAACGAAGACAATGGGATTTCCTACGGAGACAACCAAGGCAGGTCAATCTTTCTTGGGTAGTTGAGTTCTACTCTAACTTCTACATGCCAACCCTGCAGTCTGTTTATGTCCGGCAGAAGCAAGTCCCCATCACAGAAGAGGACATTCAGCAAGCTCTAAGTCTTCCTCCTATTCCAGAAGAAATGGACGCCTTCCAAGAAGCCGCACTTAAGCGCCAGAGGTACCAACTTGACTGGGACTCCGTTCTCGGAGTTATCGCATTACTTGGCAGCCGTTGGATCTACGGATACCACTGTACCTGCCCTAAGAGAATCTTGGCTTCAGCACTCACCTTGGAGGCTCGGGTCTGGGCACAGATCATGTCCCATTACGTCTTTCCGAGCACTCATGAGTCCTCCTTCACTGCGGACATGGCTGTTCTACTATGGTGCATCCTTACAGACCAACCTCTGCATCTCTCAAGACATGTTTGGAATGCTATGGAACACGTACAAATTGCGGGCAACATACCTTTCCCCGCCTTGGTCTCAGATCTTGTCTCAGCAGCCGGAGTCTCCTACAGAGCTGGGGACACCAAAGCCGTGCTTCCACGAGATGATCAGTATGTCCCTAACGGGAAATACCTCAGACTCCCAGCAGCCACTACAAGCCTTCCTACTACTCCAGTTGAAGATAATCCTTCTTCAACACCACAAGCACCTACAACTGATGAATTGCTCCAGCAAATAATCGAAAGGTTGGATCGGCAAGAATAGAAAGCAAAGATGAGAGAGCGCCGTAACGAGCGCCGATTCAAACACCTCAATGAGCTACTCAAGGGACACTTCAGGGACTCGGATACCCCGGACTCCACTTCTTTTACCAGCACAGGGAGCCATAATGGTCCCGACTGTGGAGATACTGCCACCAGTCCACCCCTGTTCCTGACAGACGGCACCGAGGACGGTGCAAAGCCTTAAGTGTGGGGAGGTCGGTCAGTACCTGACTTCCGGAGGTAATTTCTTTTCCCTAGCACCAATAATTAGGATATTTTAGTTAGATTTTCTTTCTTTTATAGAATAGAATAAATTGCATAGGTTAGGATAGTTGCATGCATGTTCTACTTGATTGAAAAGACAATAAGTTTCTTTTAAGACTCTATCTTTGGAACAAAAATTTCACTAATTTTTCAAAATTTTATGATAAATTTGCTTGAGTTGTATTTGGAACATGACATTTGAGTTAAAGAACACACAATCTGTGAAAGATTTGAGCCTTTATGTATGGTTACATTATTTAACCATAATTATTTCTTTCTTGTGTGTTTACTTCTTTATGATTGTAATCTATATTTTGTTTTATCTTATATGTCCAATATTTATTATATTTGCATGCTTGCACATGATTGAGGCCATTATTTGTTTAAACTCACTTATCCAAATTAAGCCTACCCTTTTCAATTACCTTTGTTAACCACTTTGAGCCTTTAAATCCCATTTGTTCTATATTTTACCACATTACTAACCTTAAGCTGAAAAACAATTGTATATCCCAAATTGAATCTTTGATTAGCTTAAGATAGAATTGCTTGGGTTAATTAAAGATTCAATTTATTAGCTCACTTGACCAAATGTATACCCCTACCTGTACCTTAGCCCCATTACAACCTTGAAAAGACCTCATGATATTTGTATTGGTATATTAACTGTTGTTGATTGGTTAGGAGAAGAACAAAAGTTAGAAAGCATGATTAGAGAAAGATAGAGTGATTACCCTATACACTAGAGATTAGAGCGTACATACATTATCAGTGAGGGTTCAATGCTTGAATTTTCATGTTCCCTGCTTTCATGAGCTATCTTCTTGCACTTTTTATCTGTTTTATTGTATAATGATAGAATTAGTGGAATTTGATTGTAATTATTTTGAAGAGCTTATTTACTTTTGATCAAGTGGGCAAGAATCATACAGTTGCATTTATTTATATATATATATATATAGGCTTGCATTGCATTTCATGAGTTTCTACATGTTCATACTTATTTCCTTATCTCCTTCAATTGAGCATGAGGACATGCTAATGTTTAAGTGTGGGGAGGTTGATAAACCACTATTTTATGGTTTATATTGTGTTTAATTGTGTGGTTTTATCATGATCCTTACCCACTTATTCATTAAATTAGCATGAAATTATAATTCCTTCCTGAATTTATAACATGTTTGAAAACGGCTTCCTAAAGACTTTAATTATGTATTTTTAATTCTCCTTTATTCCATTCGATGCCGTGATCTGTGTGTTGAGTGTTTCAGACTTTATAGGGCATGAACGAGTTGGAGATTGGAAAGGAAGCTAGCAAAAATGGAAGGAACACAAGAATTTGAGGAGATAACCAGCGAGAAGAGCCATGCGACTGCGCAAAGGAGAGCAAATCGCAGTGACGCGGCCGCATGGCTCACGCGGCCGCGCGGATTGGAAAAGCTCAAGCGACGCGGTAGCACAGACGACGCGAACGCGTGGCAAGGAAAAGCGCGAATGACGTGACCGCATGGGTGACGCGATCGCGTGACATGTGCGATCTGCATAATCTGCAGAGTTCGCTGGGGGCGATTTTGGACCTTATTTCGACCCAGTTTTCGGCCCAGAACAGCAGACTAGAGACAGAGAATATGTAGAAACAAAAGACAACATTCATTCTAGACAGTTGGAGAGTTTTTAGATCTAGTTTTTTTTACTCCTTTAGGTTTCTTTCTCTAGGTTTAAGAATTTTAATTTTCAATTGGTCTTAGCATTGGAACATTGAGAAGAGTTATTTCCTCATCAAAACTTCGTCATTCTAGTTCGTTCTCTTAACTCGGTTTTATTCTTCCATGTTCTTTGCTTTGTTCAATTTTGTCATTTGAATACTTTCATGATTTTAATTTATTTCTTCCAATTTAATTTATTTTCCATTCCAATAATCATGTATTCTTTTAATTCCCTTTCATGTGTTATGGATTTATTATTTACAATGAGTGAGTAGTTCCCTCACTTGATGGGGAGTTGATTGAAAGGAACTCTTGAGTTGGAAGGATTGAAAGAAAAATTGTAATTGGGTTAACCGTTGGATTGTTATCTAATCACTAACACCAATCCCTTTGAACTAAGTGGGTTGCAACTCATGAACAGATCTAGCATTCCAACTTGTTTGACTTTCCTTTACCTAGTAAGGGATAACTAAACAGAACAACCATTAATTATAAATTAATCTTGAAATCATCCCATCAATGATAGAGAATCCAACTAATCAACTCCCAGTCAAGGCCTTTATTCATATTATTTAAATTTTCTCAATTTAATTTTCCATCTACTTAACTCAACTTCTTGGAACATCTGATTAATAAAATAGCACACTTTTCTGCAACTCGTTGGGAGACGACTTGGGACTCCAACTCCCAGTAATTTTTAATTTAAACTCTCTGTGACATATTTCTAAATTGATAGGCAGATTTTCGGTGAGTTAAGAACTATACTTGCAACGTAATTATTTTAATAATTTTTAATTCACCAACTTCTGTGCCTCATCAAGGGCCTAAAGGAATAAAATCCTGGCCTAAGCGGCTAAACCAAGCTGTCCCTAACCATGTGCTTGTGGCGTGTAAGTGTCAAGTGAAAACTTGAGACTGAGCGGTTAAAGTCAAGGTCCAAAGCAAAGAAAAGAGTGTGCTTAAGAACCCTGGACACCTCTAATTGGGGACTTTAGCAAAGCTGAGTCACAATCTGAAAAGGTTCACCCAGTTATGTGTCTGTGGCATTTATGTATCCGGTGGTAATACTGGAAAACAAAGTGCTTAGGGCCACGTCCAAGACTCATAAAGTAGCTGTGTTCAAGAATCAACATACTGAACTAGGAAAATCAATAACACTATCTGAATTCTAAGTTCCTATAGATGCCAATTATTCTGAACTTCAATGGATAAAGTGAGATGCCAAAACTATTCAAGAGGCAAAAAGCTACAAGTCCCGCTCATCTGATTGGGGCTAAGTTTCATTGATATTTTGGAATTTATAGTATATTCTTTTCTTTTTATCCTATTTGATTTTCAGTTGCTTGGGGACAAGCAACAATTTAAGTTTGGTGTTGTGATGAGCAGACAATTTATACGCTTTTTGGCATTATTTTTACATAGTTTTTAGTATAATTTAATTAGTTTTTAGTATATTTTTACTAGTTTTTAATTAAAATTCACATTTCTGGAATTTACTATGAGTTTGTGTATTTTTCTGTGATTTCAGGTATTTTCTGGCTGAAATTGAGGGACTTGAGCAAAAATCAGATTCAGAGGTTGAAGAAGGACTGCAGATGCTGTTGGATTCTGACCTCCATGCACTCAAAGTGGATTTTCTGGAGCTACAGAACTCCAAATGGCGCGCTCTTAATTGCGTTGGAAAGTAGACATTCAGGGCTTTCCAACAATATATAATAGTCCATACTTTGCCCGAGTTTAGACGACGCAAACTGGCGTTGAACGCCAGTTCCATGCTGCATTCTGGAGTCAAACGCCAGAAACAGGTTGCAAAGTGGAGTTAAACGCCAGAAACAGGTTACAAACTGGCGTTCAACTCCAAGAAAGACCTCTCCACATGAAAGCTTCAATGCTCAGCCCAAGCACATACCAAGTGGGCCCCAGAAGTGGATTTCTGCATCATTTACTTATTTCTGTAAACCCTAATAACTAGTTTAGTATAAATAGAACTTTTTACTATTGTCTTTACATCTTTGGATTATCTTTAGTTTCATCTTTAGATCACGTTTGGGGCTGGCCATTCGGCCATGCTTGGACCTTATCACTTATGTATTTTCAACGGTAGAGTTTCTATACTCCATAGATTAAGGTGTGGAGCTCTGCTATTCCTCATGAATTAATACAAAGTACTACTGTTTTTCTATTCAATTCAAGTTTATTCCTATTCTAAGATATCCATTCGCACCCAAGAACATGATGAATGTGATGATTATGTGACGCTCATCATCATTCTCACCTATGAACGCGTGCCTGACAAACACTTCCGTTCTACATGCAAACAAGCTAGAATGAGTATCTCTTAGATATCTAATACAGAGGACCGAGTCCGAGATATTAGAATCTTCGTGGTATAAGTTAGAACCCATGGATGGCCATTCTTGAGATCTGGAAAGTCTAAACCTTGTCTGTGGTATTCCGAGTAGGATCTGGGAAGGGATGGCTGTGACGAGCTTCATTAGTATGATCGTTCCTTTTTCATTTTTTATTTAGTTTTATTTGTTTTCGAGTTTTATTTTATTTTATTATATTAAACCTGGAGTTTTGCATCACATTCATATTAACACTGCATTCTGTATTTTTTCAGATTTATAAAAAAAAAGCACGCACGCGACGCGGCAGCGTCGCTGACGCGTCCGCGTCACCAGTGCAATGAGAAGAAAAGAAAACGAACAGAAAGTCACGCGAGAGCGTGGCTGGAGGCGCGCCTTTAGCATAATTTGACCCCACGCGACCGCGTCGCTGACGCGTCCGTGTCATGTGGGAAAAATGCCTCCCCACGCGTCCGCGTCACCCACGCGACCGCGTGGCCCTGTAAATCGACGTAAAAAGGTGTATGGCCGAAAGTTGAGTTGGAATTGGGCTGGACTCATGCTAGAAGCACAAGCCCGACCACGCGAACACGTCACCCACGCATCCGCGTCATATTGGAAATAAGGCCATCCACGCGATCGCGTCACCCCAAATTTTGGCAATAAGCAAACTGAACAGAGAGTTGCGCGAACGTGAGGCTACCCTCGCGCTAATGGCACAAATCGATCTATGCGACCGCGTGGATGACGCGTCCGCGTCATTTCATAGAAACGTGAACCATGCGACCGCGTCACAAGCGGCGCACAGAATATCCAGATCAGCCAATTTTCTTATCTTTTCTTCTCTAGTCCTTATTTTTCTTATCTTTTCTTATTTCTTTCTTCTTCCTTTCTTATTTTCTTTCACCTCCATTCTATTTTACTTAATTTATTTGCATATTTCATTCATTGCATTTTAATTTTGTGCATATTTTTCTTTTCTTTTCTAAAATTATTATTTTTCCATTGGTGTCACTTGTTCATATTCAACTGTTGCATCTTTTCTTGAATTATTTTGGTGCTAAGTAACTTGTTTTACACTATGGGATGATATTAATTATCTGCCAATGCCAATCTTTTATGATACTTACACTTCATTTGCATTGACATGAACTTATATTGATATTTTCATTACCCACACACCTCCCCTTTGTTGCAAATTTTGCACCACTGGTATGCCATGGCTTCTATTGTTTTCTCACATACATGTTGAAGCTTCCATGTAAATTGAGACCCTCATTTTTGGCATTAACCAACCCATGTTTTATTTGTTTTCTATCTTTTCTTTGGGTTACTTTCCTTCCCTTTTTCTTTCAGGATGGCCACCAGGAAGAGAACCGGAAGACGTTTGCATGGGAGAGACACACAAGTTCCTACGCACAATCCTTAAAGAAAAGTATCAGTTGGAACAACCCGTCCACCTGCACATCTCAGCATGCACCGAGGACGGTGCAATCTTTAAGTGTGGGGAGGTCGATACCGATCTCCATGGGTTAGTTACTCTTCTATCTCAACACCAATGGTTTATTTTCCTTGTTAGTTGTTGCATTTGCATATTTAATTGCATATTTGTTTGATTTTATGTATTTAGTTACTACTTGGTTGAAGTAATATTTTCTTTTTCAAGAAATTTTTATAGTATTTCACTAATTTAAATTGAAAATTTTTTTGTGTTAAACTTGTTTGAAGTTGTATTTGGAACATGAATTACAGCTAAGAACACACAACCTGTGAGATTTGAGCTTATTTATATGGTTACATTATTTAACCATAAATATTTTATTCTTGTGTGTTTACTTATCTATAATTGTGATCTTTACTTTGTTTTAGTCTATATGTCCAATATTTAGTGTATTTACATGCTTGCATATGATTGAGGCCATTGTTTGATTTTAGCTCACTTATCCCAAATAAGCCTACCCTTTACATCACCCTTATTAGCCACCTTGAGCCTTTTTAATCCCATTCATTCTATATTTTACCACATCACTAGCCTTAAACAGAAAAATAAATTAAATACCCCAATTGAATCTTTGGTTAGCTTAAGATAGAGATTGTGCATCAACAAAGTGTGGGAAAACTGTGGGAACATGGTTTAATAAGGGAATGTAACATGTTTCTAATTTATTTGAATATTGAGAATTTGGGAACCTACTCATGAAAAACCAAAATAGAAAAATAATGGAAATTCCATGTGCAATGATAAGTTATGTTTATTTCTCTACAAAAAAAAAGAGAAAAGAAAAAAAAATCCAAAAATATTCAATAAATAAGTAAATAAATAAGGGAACAAAATTACCCCAATGCTAAGTTAATAAAAAGATCAATGCACATGTGATAAAAGTAAAGAAATATCAAAAATTTGGTACATGAGTATGGGAATCATACAAAAGTGGGAATTATGGGTAGCTAGGCATGAATTTAACAGTATATAGAGTATATGTATGTTAGGTGATAGCTTAGGTTACTCAAAGATTCAATTTATAGCTCACTTGGCCATACATATATCCTTACCCTTACCTTAGCCCCATTACAACCTTGAAAAGACCTCATGATGTTTGTATTGGTGCATTAAATAATTGTTGATTGGTTAGAGGAAGAACAAAGTTTAGAAAGCATGACTAGGGAAGAGTAGAGTGATTGACCCTAGTCTTGTGCTCAATTGAGTGGATTTTTATCAACTCTTTACCCACTTATTCATACTATTTGCATGGTTTTACATTTGCCTTCCTAATTATGTGCTTTGATTGAAAACATGCTTCTTTGGCCTTAAGTTCCCTATGTTTAATCCTCTCTTATTACCATTAGATGCCTTGATATGTGTGTTAAGCGATTTCAGAGATTACAGGGTAGGAATGGCTTAGAGAATGGAAAGGAAGCATGCAAAAGTGGAAGGAATACAAGAAGTTGGAGAAATTGCTAAGCTGTCCAGCCTGACCTCTTCGCACTCAAACGGCTATAACTTTAGCTACAAAGGTCCAAACGACGCAGTTCTAGTTGCGTTGGAAAGCTAACGTCCGGGGCTTTGATTTGATATATAATTTGCCATAGCTGTCCCGAAGTTAGGCAACGCGAACGCGTGAATAACGCGCCCGCATCGCATCTGCGAACTTCAATCCGCGCGGACGCGTGGACGACGCCTCCGCGTCACTTGCCCGCGACCTAAACGTAACAGAAATCTCAGGGAGCGATTTCTGGGCTGCTTTTGACCCAGTTTTTAGCCCAGAACACACAGATTAGAGGCTATAAAGTGGGGGAATGCATCCATTCATAGACATGCTTTCATATTCACAATTTTAGGATTTAGATGTAGTTTTTAGAAGAGAGGTTCTCTCCTCTCTCTTAGGATTAGGATTTAGGATTTCTCTTAGTTTTAGGAGTGACTCTCAATTCCAGGTTCAATGTTCTTTTTATTTACTTTCTCAATTTAATTTATGAATATCCATGTTAGAATTGATTTCTTTATTTAATATAATTTGAGGTATTTCAAACTTATGATTGCTCTCTTTAATTTATTAATGTTCTTTGTTTATCCAAATTATTTTCATTCAAGTAGACTTTTTTCTCTTTTGGATTTGGTTGAGTCATTGGAGACACTTGAGTTATCAAACTCATTGTTGATTGAAAATTGGATTTCTTCATTTCATTAATTCAAGTTCTAATAACTCTAGCCTTTCCCAAGGAAAGACTAGGACCTGAGGAATCAAAATTAATTCATCCACTTAACTTACCTTCATAGTTAGAGGTTAATAAAGTGGGAGAAAAATCCAATTCTCATCACAATTGATAAGGATAACTAGGATAGGAATTCTGATTTTCATACCTTGCCAAGAGTTTATTTTATTATTATTATTTTATTTTTCTTATCACTCAACATACTGCTTCCTTACTTTCTAAAACCCCTAATTTACAAGATTCATAACCAATAATAAGAACATACCTCCCTGCAATTCCTTGAGAAGACGACCCGAGGTTTAAATACTCGGTTATCAATTTTAAAAAGGGGTTTGTTACTTGTGACAACCAAAACTTTTGTAAGAAAGGTTGATTGCTTGGTTTAGTAACTATACTTGCAATAAGAGTTTACTATAACCTCTAAACCATCAATCTTCAGTTCTTCAAGGATCAAACAAACGAACCCGAGGAGTAGGGATCATCCTCCTCGGTCCAGGAGAGCTCGGTACGGATGGCTTCGACTGAACCTTAGAGGACCCCTCCCTAGCCATCTTGGCCGAGATGTTCTGAGCTACAGTAGCTTTCCTCGCCTTCTTAAAGGCCTTCATAGATTCATTGTTTTTCACCATCTCTGGAAAAAACACAAAGATTATTACAAATTGAGAGAAAAAACAAAGCTCGACAAAAAGGAAACAAAATGAAAACAAGATAAGACAACCACTACCCAGCTCAGCTCGAAGAAGCGAAGGATCCCCTAAAAACCTTTTTGTGTCAAGATAGGGAGGCTGTCCCCAGTTCTCCTCCAACACATTAACAAAGGCCTGTTCGACCTCATCCAACATCTTCCACGTATACCTCGACACTACAACATTCTTTTGCCACTCTAAAGGAAAAGCGGGCTCGTCGTTCTCATCCAGAAAAAAGGGACGAGCTCCTTCAATAGCTCAAACCTTAAAGAAATAATTCTTGAAGTCCCTAAAAGACTCATCATACATCGAAAAAACTTTCTTTCCTTGGGCAGACCGAAAAGAAACCCAGGAAGCTTTCTTTTTGGCAGAAATCCCAGGCTTGGTCAAAACGAAAAGGTAAAGCAAGAGAGTTTGAGAAGGCTTAACATCCAATTCCTGACACAACAACTGGAAAATCTTAACAAAACCCCATGAATTCGGATGAAGTTGGGATGGAGACACATTGCATGACCACAACAAATTAGTTTCAAAGGGAGTAAAGGGAAAGGTAATGTTTATTTGACTAAAGAAATATTCTTAGGCATAAAAAAAAGGACGTTCCCCCTGGACGGAAGTCGGGAAACAGACCCTCTCATCAGAATCAGGTGCTACTAGCTCATAATTTTTCTCCTGCTCCCGATTACTACAAATCCTGTGATGTTTCCTAAGCTCCACACAAAACTCAGCATTCACCACGGAAACACACATTAACACAAGGGAGTCCAACCAGTCGGACATCCCCTCAGAAACCTTAGAAGATGTCTCTATAATATTTTTACGGGTAGACATGGCCAACTAGTCCTACAAGCAAAAAAGGAAAATGGATTACTCACCAAAAAATAACTCGGGAGATATCAAAACAACTCGGACAAACATGATCCAGAGCAATACAAACAGTAAAAGGAAAGCCCCAAGACACACACCAAGGTCCAGGGGCATCTTTTGGAGGCAATGACACAAAGCAAAAGACTCTAAGCAAAAGACACAAATCAAAGCAAGATCGCCAAGAATATCATCATTCTCTACAAAGCTATCACAACAGAAGAAAATTTTCTCTCAATCAACACTCCGAAGAGAAAAAAGGATCGTTAAAACCACCTCGCAACTACAGTCTCAGTCTACAAAAACTATCAAGCAATAAAATATACCAAGGAAAATCACCAAAGACGCAACCTTTTCCAAAAACGAACAAGCCAGTATCTCACAAAAGCCACAAAATCAAACAGTAAGCAACAAACATGCAAAGCCAGAAAGATAAGCCCTAATCATCAGAAATACCAAAAAGTATACATAAGGTCGAAAGAAAGCCAGAAAGATATGTCACAGGCAGGCGCAAAAGCACGAAAAGGTTCAAGCTTTTCAACAATGCACTCAAGCAAAAATTTTGATTTTACGAAAGGAACGAAGAAGCCAACCTGAAAGAAGAAAAGCTCTGAAGAAGTTGAAAGATGGAGGAGTGAAATTGCCCTTCAAACAAAGCACCAACAAATCACCAAACAGCGTCACGAGGAAAAACGCGAATGTGCAAAGTTTCAGGCAAAGCAAAAAGAAAGAGAGAAAAAGGGGGAAGTTATAGAAAAGAGAAAAAACCGTTTTGTATGCCTAAAGTTCAAAATAAAAGAAGCAAGAGAAACGGAGCATTAAAAATCAATCAATGAGGGTATTAAACCCTCACACATTTCCAAAGACAAAAGGGTTAAAAGCGCGCGAAGGAGAAAACGCTTTACATTAAAAAAGCTTCAGCAAAATCGACAAAATGCTCGAGTTTGGCTTCACCGGAGAAGGATCGAAGTCCTAAAACTAAGACTCGACCTCAAAAGAAAGACCGAGCTCGAGCAGGAGCACTGTTCATACCCTGGGTCGAGCTATCCGACCCGGGATGTTTAGCGACAAGGCGACCGACCTCTTCAGGTCAGACTATCCGACCTCTTCTCAAAGAGCTCGGCCAAATTGCCAGGAAAGCCCAATAAAGGGCCCGAATAGAGGAACACAACCCAAATTCAAAGGAAGCCCAAGCCTATAGAGATAAGGGCAGTTCCCTTGAAGATAAGATGACCTCACTCAAAGATAAGATAAGATAAGATAAGATAAGATAAAATAACTAACTTATCTTATCTAAGAAGGTCACTCCACACCATTATAAATACACTGGAGCACCCAGGTATAACTCATACTCTGATTCTACTAAAAACCTGCTTAATACCCTTGCTAACTTAAGCATCAGAGTCCCTTGCAGGTACCACCACCCTCCGGTGATGAAGGATTAGCACCGCCACCAAGTCCAACAAGTCGGACACGGCAGCTCCGGCCGCCATCCACCAGCCGAACATGTCAGCTCCGACCAGCACAAAAGATCTCGTTCGAGATCGACCTACAGTTTCAGGTAACCTTCGGAACACCCATTTTCTTCTTCTTCTCCCTCTATTTTCTCGAACTGCCGCTGCTTCCGTTTCCATTTCTGCTCTTGCTGCTGCTTTGCCCTTTTGGATTTTCCTTTATCCTTTCCAGATTCTGCATTTCCCTGGTAAGTTGTTATAGTTTTTCTTCTTTCTTCCTTTTTCTGGTTTCCCTTGGTATCTTTGTGCGTTTCCTGTGCATGCCTAGGTTTCTTTTTTGCTTCTCGTTGTTTCTTCCTTTAGAGGGGGCGCCACTGGGTTTTTCTGGGTTTAGTTTAAATTCCGGTTTAGCATAGGGATGTCTTGGGGGGTGGTTTTGGTTTGTAATTGGTTTTAATATTTTACGGGTTTCTGACCATCCGTTCTAACTAGGTGGTGCCCCCGCTGTAGGTATGGATGAGCGCCTCGTTCTCCCTAACCAGGCTCAGCGGCCGCTAGTCGATTTCATCGATCATTATGCCTGGGTCTCTTCCGACATGAAGGACACCCCTTCCAAGGTCACAAAGGAGAGCCTCCAGGATTTGTGCCAGTCGGGGCTCTTCTGTGGGGGAGGTCCCGAGGAGGCATTTTACCAAGTTTATGTCCCTGCTAATCGGGAGCGCGTTTGCCAGAAGAACTTGGTGGCTCCTCAGGTTATTATTTGGTTGTGGGTTTATGAACCCATGTTCACGACCTTGGGGGTTCGCCTATGTTGAACCGTTGCGATGTTGCTCCGTCGCAACTGCACCCGAACAGCTGGGCTGTCATCCGGTATTTTGATATGGTTTGTGAATATCTAGAGCTTTCAACCTCTGTAAACGTCTTCCTCTACCTCTTTCTTCTTACGAATCCTTCTCGTCATGGGAAGGCGAAGAAGGGGTATATGTCCTTCAGGGCCCAGTAAGGTCGCAGGATCTTTGGCCTTTTTGAGGACTCTTTCCATGGCTTCAAGTCTACTTTCTTCAAAGTTACGCCAATCGAGGGTCATCAACCCTTCTGGCTTACTGCCGAGGAAGAAAGGCGGATCCCGACTTACTGGAGTTTCGGCGCAGGATCCGATTATTTGATAAAAATCTCTTATGACTGGTTGAGTTCGGAAGATCGCAACATCACCGACATTTTGTTGGCTATTTTTGGCGAGAAAAACCTTAATCCTCGCATGGTTATGGGGGACCGGAAGGCCGGTCGGTCGTACGTTGGTGAGTTTTTTTCTTTTTTGTGTTTTTAGTGTTTTGCTCTTCTATTATTCATACCTTTGCTTTCTCTTTCTTTGTAGTTTCCATGGCTGGTGGGAGAAAAACCTTGGCTGACTTGATGAACCTCATCCAAGGGGATGGCGAGGGTGGCGAGGACTCGTCGGCGACCCCTACGGCGAGTCAAGATTGGGAGGATGCCGGGGAGGGTAGTGGTCGGGTGGACGGAGCCGACCAGGGGCAGCCGGAGAAAGAGGTTCCCCTTGAGAACACCTCGGGGAATCCGCGTGTGGAGGCGGATTCTCCTTTTGAAGAGGAGGATCTGGATCTGAGGTTTGGTGACGATGACTGAAGAGAGAAACTTTTGCGTGGTCTAGAATTCAGAATAAATTCCCATTGCAAGTATAGCTTCTAAACCAACAAAAGTCCTTTCTTACAAACGTTTTGGTTGTCACAAGTAACAAACCCCTTTAAAATTGATAACCGAAGTATTTAAACCTTGGGTCGTCTTCTCAAGGAATTGCAGGGAGGTATGTTCTTATTATTGGTTATGAGTTTTGTAAATTGGGGGTTTTTGAAATAAGGAGCAAGTAATTTAAATGACAAGAAAAACAAATTAATAATAATAAAATCTCTTGGCAAGGTATTAGAATTTGGAATTTCTATCCTAGTTATCCTTATCAGGTGTGATGAGAATTGGGTTTTAATCCCACTTAGTTAAGTCAAGTGGACTAATTAGCTTGATCCTCAAGTCCTAGTCAATCCCCGTGGGAAGACTAGCTTTAGAGCGATCGAGATCAATTAGTAATCTGCCAATTTCAACCACTGCTGAGTTTGACAACTCAAGTGTTACCAATTACTTAACCAAAGCCAAAAGGAAGAAAATATCTAAATTAAATTAAAAGCATTCATAAATAGAATAAAACGATCATAAACTGAAATACCTCAAATAACATTAATTAAGAAAATCATAACATGAATGTAGCATAAGCTAAATTGGAAAGATAAATATCAATTAAAGTAATAAAATAAAAGTAGAAAAATAAATTAAAGGAACATTGAACCTGTGATGAAGAAGAAATAATCCTAAATCCTAAAACTAAATCCTAAGAGAGAGAAGAGAACCTCTCTCTCTAAAAACTACATCTAAAATTATAAAAAGTGAATGATGGAAGACCTGTAAATGAATGGATGCATTCTCCCACTTTATAGCCTCTAATCTATATTTTCTGGATCGAAAATAGGGTCAAAAACAGCCCAGAAATTGCCCCCAGCGTATTCTGTTACGTTTAAGTCGCGGCAAAGTGACGTAGAGGCATCGTCCACGTGTTTGCGTGGATTGCATTTTTGCCAGGTCACGCGTCCGTGTGATCCATGCGTTTGGGTCGCCTGACATTGAGGCAGCTATGGCAAATTATATATCAAATCGAAGCCCCAGACTTTAGCTTTCCAACGCAACTAGAACCGCATCATTTGGACCTCTATAGCTCAAGTTATGACCGTTTGAGTGCGAAGAGGTCAGGCTGGACAGCTTAGCAACTTCTTCAACTTCTTGCATTCCTTCCACTTTTGCATGCTTCCTTTCCATCCTCTGAGTCATTCCTGCCCTGTAATCTCTGAAATCACTTAACACACATATCAAGGCATCGAATGGTAATAAGAGAGAATTAATATTAGCAAATATAAGTCCAAAGAAGCATGTTTTCAATCATAGCACAAAATTAGGAAGGAGAATGTAAAACCATGCAATTAGTATGAATAAGTGGGTAAAGATTGATAAAATCCACTCAATTAAGCACAAGATAAACCATAAAATAGCGGTTTATCAATGACTTGAAAGTCGTTAGCAACCTTAAGAAGAGAAAACGGGATTCCGGGAAGGCTCTCTCGGTTATGGAGAAGAACTTCAATGCTGGGGGTTTCATTGAATCCCAGTTGCTCCCTGGCACCAAAGAGTTTTTCCATGATGTCGACCTTTTCGGGCAGGTGAGGTGGATCTACCGCAGTCTTCTTCAAGCTGGATCTACCGCAGTCTTCTTCGAGCTGCAGCCATTGCCAAGAAGGTGGAGCCTGTCTTGGGAAATTATCATGCTATGGAAGTGAAGCTTCGGGACTCCCAAAAAGATCTGACTGACTCAAGATCTCGGGAGGAGTCCCTGAAGACAAAATTCGAGTAGGAGAAGAAGGCTGAGGAGGATGCTAAGGAGATCAACAGGCTGGTGGATCGGGACCTCGCCTTGATGAAAGATCTGAACACTGCTCGTGGTGAGGCTGCTGCTGCTGAGAAGAAGGCCAAGGAGCTAGAGGAAAAACTGAAGTTGGCGGAGAGCTCGGCAGAGACTGCTCGTCAAGAGATAGCTGCTTTGAAGAAGAAAAATAAGGAGCTTGCAAAGGGGGCTCGGGAGGCCGTGAAGCTGACCGAGGAGGGAATTAAGCTCCAGGTGGCCGTGCTGGCTCCCGACCTCGATCTTTCTCAAGTTGGGGCTCTAAAAACGGTTGAGGACGGGAAGATTGTTGATATCTTCAAGTCTTGAGATGGATACTTCTCAGTCTTTGTTTTCCTTTATATTTTGTAATGTTTTTATCCCGGGGCTATTTTAAGGCGCCCTTTAGTTGTAACGAACACTTTGGCACTGTTATCTTAATTTAGGCCGCTTTTTTAGTTATTGCTTGCTTGCTTGGGCCGTCGTGGCTTTGCCTTTATTGTTTTGTTTTTCTGCTTACTCGGACCGTCGTGGCTTTATTGTTATTTGCTTTTGCTTACTCGGGCCGTCGCGGCCTTTTGGTTTACCGTTCTTATGGTATTTACCGTTTTTGTTGCTTGTCACTTTGAGTCGTTTTGCTTTGGGTCCCTTTGGCTCCCGGGGTGATCAGTCCCGGGTTCCCGTTAGGTCGACCGTTCGTTATTTTTCGTCGCTTTGTTGTTTCAACGTGAGTCTTGTGAAAAGACAAACTTATCATAGACGCATTGTTAGAATGTAAAAAGAGGAACATAAAAGGGGAACATAAAGGAGGATCATGGAAAAAAAGGGGGGGGGTTGAGGTCGTCAAGTCGTGTGGTTGCTTCTTCCTATGAGTAGAACTTCCTCAGGTTTGCCATGTTCCATGTTCTCGAGACCTCGCTTCCGTCAAACTTCTCTAACTTGTATCCTCCTTTACCGAGGACCTCTCTTACCCTGCAAGGACCTTCTCAGTTTGCGGCCAACTTGCCTTCTCCTAGGGTTGGTAGCCCTATGTCGTTGTGTTGTAAGACCAAGTCACCTTCTCCCATGCTTCTTTTTAACACCTTGCCATTGTACCTTAGGGCTATCCTTTGCTTTATAGCTGTTTCTGCCAGGTGCGCCATTTGCCTTGTCTCATCAACCAGATCCTTTTCGATTGCTTCACTTCCTCCTCCGAGGAGTACCCTTGGACTCGGTTCCCCAACCTCGACTGAGATGACTGCGTCGAACCCGTATGTGAGTCGGAAGGAGGTTTCACCGGTAGATGATTGAGGGGTGGTCTTGTAAGACCATAGTACTGAAGCTAGCTCGTCTGCCCATAAGCCCTTCTTTCCCTCAAGTCGCTTCTTTAACCCTTTTAGGATGACTTTGTTAGCTGCCTCCACCTGGCCGTTGGTTTGGGGGTGTTCGACTGAAGAGAACCTTTGTTTGATTTTTAATCCTGCTAGAAATCCTTTGAACTTCTTGTCGGTGAACTGTGTCCCGTTATCCGATATGACAGTTTCTGGAATTCCGAACCTGGTGATTACTGCCTCCACATGAATTTTTGGCAATTCGCTGAAGATATGCTAGCCAGTGGTTCTGCTTCTACCCATTTGGTGTAGTAGTCTATGGCTACTATCAAGTATTTCACTTGCCCAGGCCCAGGTGGAAATGGTCCTAATAGGTCGAATCCCCATTGGGCGAAAGGTCGGGGGGCCATCATCAAGTTGAGTTCTTCGGGTGGTGCCTTGTGGAAGTTGGCATTTTGTTGGCATTTTTTACATTTTTTAATGAACTCCTGGGCATCCGACATCATTGTGGGCCAGTAGTATCCTGCTCGGATGATCTTTCTTGCCAGCGATCTTCCCCCGATGTGGTGATCACAACACCCCTCGTGGACTTCGCTTAGGACGTAGTCCGTCTGGTCGGGGCGCAGGCATTTGAGTAGGGGTTGGTGGAGCCCTCGCTTGTACAACTGCCCTTGTATGATTACGTATTTGGGGGCTTCCCTCTTGGTAGCTTGTGCTTCTTTCTCATCTGGGGGTGTTTCTCCATGCTCCAGGTATCGGAAAATAGGATCTATCTAAGAGGAGGGGTTTAGCATCTGGGTTGCACACATGACGATTGCAGGTTCAGTTGCTAGTCCTTGGATTAAGGATCTGTTTCCTGTCCCATGTTTGGTGCTTGCTAGTTTAGAGAGGAGGTCGGCTCGGGCATTTTTTTCTCTAGAGACGTGTTGAATTGTGACTTCTTCAAAGCTTTGGCATAGTTCCTTTACCTTTTTCAGGTAATTTTGTAGTAGTGCGTCCCTGGCTTGGTAGCTGCCGTTTATCTGAGAGGTAACGATCTGGGAGTCGCTACTGACTTCTACCCTTGATGCTCCGACCTCTTTGGCTAGTATTAACCCTCCTAACAGGGCCTCGTACTCTGCCTGATTGTTGGATACTGGAAAGTCGAACTTGATTGATTGTTCATAGGCTACTCCTGCTGAGTTTTCAAGAATGATCCCGGCCCCTCCGAACGTTTGGTTAGATGCTCCGTCAACATGGAGCTTCCACCGTGTGCTGAGTACGTCGGGAGCCTCCCCTGTAACCTCTACCAGGAAATGTGCCATGGCTTGGGCTTTGATTGCCTGCCTGGGTTCATATTGCAGGTCATATTGAGACAGCTCTATCGCCCATGCCATCATTCTTCCTGCGAGGTCGGATTTCTGGAAGACTTGCCGAATGGCTAGGTCAGTTCTCAGGATGATCACGTATCCCTGGAAGTACTATTTTAGTCTTCTGGAAGAGGGTGGCCACCTGCAAGGACACTCCGACGATCAAGTCAATGTCCGTACGAAATGATAGCCGGATTAGGAAAGGTGATGTGTACCTTGGGGGGAGTGCTGACCTCTCCCCTTATATACTGCGTTGGGCGGGCCCAAAGATGACCTAGCCCACTGGCCAGGACACCTGTAAGTTGTCCTTGTCCACGTGGGAGGGACTGGTCGTCCTGAACTTCGGGTTGGGGCTGCGGGCCGTGGCCCCGGAGAAACCGACCTGACCGGTTTGCTAGGCGTAGTGAGGGGTTGCATAGGTGGTGAAGTCGGTCGTCGGCCGGGTCGGGTACCAAGAACTGACCCGTAAAATTTCCTTAGGAGAGTTTGGGTCTGGGTTAGAGGTGGCGACCTGATCCGACGGTTAGTCGGGCTGGACTGGTGGTCCGTAACAGAAATCAAGTCTACCATCTCCATTTTCAAAAACAAGTCCAATTAAACTTTGCCGTCCAACATCTTCATCCAATGAACTATGTTTCTAGCAGTTATTTTCAACATCCCTCGTTCAAGATAAGCGCCAACGAAGTTCAACCTAGGAGAACAATTATTTTTTCTGATATAAAACAAAGAGATAAATCTATAATGATCGAACACAAAACCTTCACCGCATCTAGTAATTACTAACTCCATGAAAGTAGTTACTTGTAACTTGTTCATGGGTGGCAATTAGAATTGCATATATCACAAGCAACAAGAAGGAATGTGCGGGAAGTACAAAAGTTTTAATTTTCGTCATGTATTCGTTGATATTAGGGGATTTTCTATGTCTAAATGTTCTTAAATATTCTTTTAGCAAAATTTAAAAGTTAAAATATGTCTTTTCAAAAAAAGTGCTAACGTAATAAATATCATAGTTGTTAGAACAAAATTAGTGATCAAATCGGTCATGTTATTGGTTTATTGATGCAACTAATAAATTATTAGTTGAAAAAGAATAAAAACAAACTAAAATTAAATTAAATGAATATAAATCAAATTAATTAAAACTGTTATAAATATAAACCAAAGTTCCGTGTCTCGTTTATTGAACAATGCACAATACATATCATTCCAAAAATTCTTTGTTAATTTTACCTTAGGCATATCAATAAAAAGAGAATACTTTATAAAACTTATATGTTCAATAAGGTCTAGCGTGCATCTGAGATGCATCTTTTCTCGTTGGTTTATCGTAGACGAGCGTATTTTACGTGTACTAACTCGTGATCGGTTCTGCACTAACTCGTGAAGTTACTGATAATTTTCAACGAAATTGATTGATTTTATTCTTTATACGAATCAAATCGGTCAAATTTTTGGTTTAGTAGTTTTTTAGTCAAAACGAACGATCTGATTCGATTTTAACAACATAAATATATTGTATTCGTTGCTGAAGTAAGCTTAACCACATCATCAACATCCATCTTGTACAATATATCATCACCATTGACATATAATACAGTAACATAGTCTTATGGAGTAATATGTTTGTTCTAATTTCTACCTTCTAATAAAAAAGATCACTTTAATTTATACGTTCTAAAATTAAAGTATGATAGAAAAAACTATTAAAAGAAATGAGTTGTATAGCTTTTATATGGATTTATATTTTATTATTATTTAGCTTTAAGCACGAATAACTTGTCCTCAAAATTGACAAGTGTTTTGGTGAAATCACCTAATAAATCTAAATTCTCCATGTGACTATACAACTATAGAGTGGGAAAAGATTGTATCTATTTCAAATTTTCATCACTTCTTCCGTGCATGGATTTCTCTCCAAATAAAATAATAATACGGTAAATACTTAATTATATGAAGAATTCTTCATATGAAAATATTAATCGAAAATCGTGAAATAATTTATTATATTTAAATA
>NC_029785.2:120494267-120501955 GCF_000816755.2 Arachis ipaensis | reverse complement strand
GTTATTAAATTTACATAAAAAAATATACAAGTAATTACTCAATAATATTGTATAGGATAATTTTAGAAAAAATGGGATCTAAAATTAAAAGAAAATATTGGGATTCGATGCCTCTTGGATATGCATTAAGGCCAAACATCACATCCCCCAACTTGTAAAATTGAAGAAAAATACCCATATTTATTCTTTGCACACATGCATAGATCTATCTTTGAAATTTGATTTATTCACAAAACACCCCTTAAAGAATACATAACACAAAGAGAATCTCCCAAATAGCTTCTTGAATACTACATACTACTACTAACTAAATCTCCATACATAAAATAACCACTATAAAAATGGAAACAACCCCATTACACAATTATATATTAGCAAGAAACCATAATTAAAGTAATAGTAGTATACATGATGAGTTCATCATCGTCAAGTGGCATTAATAATAATGGGTTGTTTGCATGGAAGTGTAACTTGCCGGTGCAATTCCTATTTGGTGGCCTTGCACTCATTTTTGGAGTAATTGGGATGTCCTTGTTCTTCCTTGTTTGTTGTCCATGTCGCAAACGACAATCGTTTTGCGAGTGTCACACAAACGACAACTCTAAAGATGAATCGAGCATACGAGATGAGCTTGAGCCTAATGTTTTGGTAATAGTAGCTGGTGAAAAACACCCAACTTTTATGGCAAAGCCTTCGTTTTTAGGTAATTAATAATCAACGACTGTGTAGCTTTGACCTCTTTTTCTATTTTATTTATTTATTTACTTTTATGTTTTGTTTTGTGTTCCATATATGTAATTTTGAGAATGGATGATTTTTATTAATACGATGTACAAGCAGATACATCTTGTAAAATTGTTAATTTTTTTTGCAAGATCTAATTTTAGGTCTATAGATATATGATATTAAAGGGTTTGTCATTTACCGATGATGATTTTAAGTGGCAAAATTAATTACTAGAAGAAAAATATTTATAAACTTGAGTGAAAATAGATTGATCGAGATTCTTCTTACTATAAAATCTCTTATAATATGTTTGGAATAAAATATTTTAAAATTGATTTTTAAATAAATTGAATTAAAATAAATTATTATGTTTGAAATTAATTATATAAAATCCAAATTAATTTATTTAACAATTAATACAATTCATTATCACTAGTAATCACTGCTAGACCACCACTACTGCTGGGTTGAACCAAGGTTGAACTGCCATCGAATCTTTGCCAATAGCCATTGACAGACATTGCCAATCTCTACCGCATTACAGTAAACGTGCCGGGATTTATTTTGACAATAACGGTGGTTCTAAACAGTCGCATAACCGCATTCCAGCAGTTTGTGAACCAACATGGTTTGTCGCGTGGAGATTAGTTTTGTGATAATTTTTAATAATTGTTCATATAACTGCCATTAATCCAATATATTGTGTCAAATAATTTGGTAGCAGTTTAAAACTGCTGCAATATGCCAAGACAGGATTAGCCTGGTGTTTTCCAACGGACACAAACAACCACAATCTGAGTCGATTAATTTTTTTCAATTTTATTTGCGGCAGTCAGTTACCGCCGCTATCAAAACCGCACAAATCGCCGAAAATACAGTTTAAAATGCCACAAAGATGTTGTATTTGCAGCCCAAATGGTTGCTTTTTTTTTTTAATTACTCTGTCGGTCCCTATAGTTTCAATGGATTTTCAATTAGGTCTCTATACTTTTTTTTCTTTTCGATTAAGTCCTTATACCATATCATATTTTGTAGTTAAGTTTCTGTCATGACTAAAACGCTAGAATTAACGGAATATTCTGTTAAACAAAGCGAATATGCCTAACACTTCACTGGATATTCTGTATAGTCTAACAGAATATTCCGTTAATTTCAACGTTTTTGTCACGGTAATGACTTAGTTACAAAATTTAATATGGCGTAGGGACTCAATTGAAAAGAAAAAAAGTATAAGGGCCTAATTAAAAATTCGGTGAAACTGTAGGACCAACAGGATAATTAAAGTTTTTTTTAATATTCTAGGTATATTTTTGGTGCTTTTTGGATTTTTTTTAATATTACAAATCTTATTATTTTTCATCTAAAAATCTAAATTGATGGCGAAAACTAATGAAAATATAACTGCGAACAAATTAATATATTATAAAAATATCAATAAAGTAGATCTCTTGTTAAGAGTTACATAGGCAACTTTAAAAAAATGTATACTTCAAATAAAATAACATCCAATTCTAATATCTATTTTTTGCTTTGTCCCTCCAAGAAATTCATCCTGCAGTGATGTCTGGTGGTAGCTCTCCAACATGCCGTTAAATTAGATATCTCAAAGCACTCTCCATTGCATGCTTCTTTATCTTCTCTGCTACTACATCTTCCACCGCCTTTCATTTCAATTTCTCAGTCGCCACCTCTATCTGTAATTCAAGCAGCATCCTTTGGGTCTCCTCTATTTGAACTTCATCTCCCAACTGATACGAATTTGGATCGAATAGTTAACTAGGAGTCGGTCCATAACCCATGCCATGCACACTACCCAGTGCTCTATTCCGAGAGTTTGAACAAGCAAATCATTTTGAGACAGCACTCTAGAAGACTCATCATGTTGTTCAATATCCACAATTCTTTCCTACAAACATAAATAAGAAAACATAAGCAATTACGAGCTAGAGCATAATTGAATAGACTTTCAACACAATTTTCTAATTAAAACCAACGGAAAACAACATAAAGAATCTCAACATAGTAATTACACACAATGGCCTTAGCTTCTTCATGGATATATAGGAGTCATTACTTTGTTTGTGCACTAAGTTCCATAACTCTCCTCTACTAACTTTTCTCTCTTGTAGTTTTGATTGTAACAATATAGTTTATACCATCACCGTATTCCACCCAATTTTATCCAATGCTTTTTATCAATTCCCGGTAGGCATTACTCAATATTTTATAAGAAACCTTTGAACCCCTTATTTTTTCCTAATCACAATTCTCAACCTCTCCTTCCACCCTCACTTCCTCAACAAAGCAAAATTTTCTCTTCTGCAGTTTTGCTCCGCCCCAACCACCGTCGTGCCACCACCATCGTTGCATCTACTTGAAGTTGTCATCCCCACTACGCTCATCTTGTGTCGCTTGTCTGAGCTCGTCTTGCGTCCTTCCTCCATTGCACGGTTGTTGTTCCTTCGTCTAAGCCTCCTCTGCTCCAATTTTGTTGTTCTCCTCGTTTCTTGGCTCCAATTCCATGGAGCTCCAGGCCATCTCTTTTCCAGTTCTGCTGCATCCATCCCTCAGTCGTACTCCCTCACCTCTGTGCCCTAGAAGGTATTTTTACGGTGATTATTGTTTTAATTGGTTTAGGATTGTTAAGTTGTTATTACTGTGATTTTTCTTCAATTATTGTTGTTATTAATGTGGTTTAGGATTGTTGATCATGTTCTTGTTGATTCTATTATGTTGTTGTTGTTCTGTTGTCCTTAATTCTTTTTGTTTGTACTGTGATTGTCTATTCTTGATATTGTTAAGTTGTTATTTTGCTAAATTATTGGGTTGTTGTGTTTTAATTTGTTAAATTGTTGGGTTACTGTGTTTTAATTTGCTAAATTGAGATTGAGATTATTCTTGTTTTTTGTTATTGGGTTGTTGAATTTTTTATTCAGGTATTGTTCTTGATAATTTGATAAATTCAGTAAATTGTTGTTCTTGTATACCTATTCTTGTTTTTGAGATTGTTGGGTTCCTGTAATTATTAATTTTATAAATCGTTGTTATTGTGTATCGAATTTTTGTCCTTGAGATTGTTGGGTTATTGTGTTCTTGCTAAATTGTTAATTTGATCATTTGCTAAATTGTTATTGTTGTGATTCTTGAAATTGAGATTGTCTTTGTTTCTTGTTATTAGGTTGCTGGTAATTTTTAGGTATAAATGATAGCATCAATTAAAAAGCATCTAGGGATAATAATACATATGCAGAGAATAATTTGGGTTTTAATCCTTTTGTGGATGTAAATGATTGACAACAAACTTTGATGTTGGCCTTTCATGTTTGGTTGTGCCTTTTGTTTTGAATTTTGAGTTTGTATTTAGATAAAATTGTAACATTGTGGTTGATGTAGTACTTTTAATTTGGATGGCATTTTAAGGTTTATATTAGAGTATAGTTATATTTTAGTAGTTTGTTTATATTTTATTATAAAATAATTATTCCGGTTGAAACGGTTAACCAATTAGATCAATCAACCAGTAAACCAGTAGTTAGAGCAGTTTGATGATCGGTTCGATTTTCGGAACCTTACTCATGATACAACCTGCTTCTTATATCCTTTCAGAACTTTTCTATAATTTTCAAAATTGTACACTTGATACTTCTTTTACTATCTTCATCAAAGTGAAAAATTTCCTTCAACGATAAGTTCAAATTGTTAGTAATTGTTAAATAAAGCAGATTTAATTCAACAACACTATAAAATTTTACCTTTACATAATCATTATAAACCTTACCTTTGGTGCTAATATTTCTCCAACTTCTCTCACAGAAAGAAAATTTACCATCGTCAGCACCTAGCAAACCAAGAACGCCGCTCAATAGACCACCTTCATCTCCAATTGGTTGCAGTTTATTGTTAAACTTGAGTATGATCTTTCTACTTTTAGGCTGCTTCATAGCCTCCCTCACAATTAAACGAGCATGATTGATTGTGTCATCGGAATCTATAAAGAATAGAACCTTATATATGTAACCATTGTGGCCAAGATACAAGAAAATAAAAAAATAGAGTCTAAATCATTTTGAATATAAAAAATTCAAAATTTGTTACCGATGATATTAACATTCCAAAATTTTGGAGTCTTGCATCCTTGGCGCCTTTGAGCTTCAGATGTAGCAAAGAGGTTGTCAATATGTTGGTTAAAAGAATCTACCTCGTTTTCCTCTGGGTCCAAGTCTTCATCGCCTGGCTCCGAGTTCTATGCACTATTTGTGCAGGTCTGTAGAGCAGGCCTTAGTTCGCTATGGGGTGGATGGAATGGGCGTAAAGATGTAGCTGCAGGGACACCATCACCATTGGGCGGGGGAACTAGAGAGTCACAAGATTACGGCCACTTATGGATAAGAGCAAGAGTTTTGGCTTTATCCTTTTCATCGAGCTATTTGGTCTAGTTCATCTGCTCTTCACTACCATCTATCTAAGTGCTAAGAAAGGTTCCCGTCTGGCATAGAATAGGTTATATTAATATTAGATAGAATAATGAAAAATTTTAAAATTAGATAGAATTCTAAATAGATTAAATAATCGAATTCTAGAAATTCAATATTCCAATTGACTAATAACATATATTACGTGAACCAGCCAACGCCTACCTATTCCACATAGCCGGGCTCGTCCTCCGAGACCGGGGATAATGTAATTCCTCCTTCTCCTGGAGAAGGGTCGTCCCATCAAGGGTCTGTTGTGCGAAATGAAAGCTTGGAATCGTTAATGCGATTTCACATTGTATGGCTCGAGCTAGACAATAGCCCCTATTTGCTGGATAAGGTAACTCAAAAGACTAAGCCAATAAGAGAGAGTCCTTCCGTGTGAAAGAATTGGATCTTCTCTTGTGAACGAATCCCTTGCTTGGCTGTTTTCAGGAATAGAATTGGACATGGAATGCGCTCTTACTTCATCCGAGAGGCCTGCCCTCATTCTAGTGGTGGGAAAATCCCCTATTCTCTTTGAAAGACTAGGTTGTGGGACTGATGACTCGACACTCTTTTCAATGGCCTCTATGATTAAAAATTAGCTATTGCTATTTTATGAACCTTCGAGAAAAAGAAGCTCTGATCCCCGAGAGGACGTCGGGCCTTCTTCGGTAAGGCGCTGAGTGGATGCTCCCGAACACTCAACCTCATCCGAGTGGAGTGGCTCCTGGATAGGAAAGTGGTTAAATCGGGGGAAAACTTCCTCGGCCCCTGGAGATGGTCAACAACCACAGGGGGAAGTGGACCAACTAATTCTTACTGAAGGAGAGGGTGCGCCCGATCCTATTGAGTTACAAAACCTAATTCAAAAGGTCTTCTACACAATTAGTGGCAGAAGGACTCCAGGGCATGTCCTCCAAGAGCTTTATGACGACCTTAAGCTAGAAACGGCTTCTTCACAAAAGCGTAGTGGGAGAATGAAGCCGCAAACGCTCCAGTTTGAGGTTGCTGACAAACTGCTTCTAATTTTGATGTTTTTGCGAAACGACCTATCCTAGGTATCTTAAATTCCTATCAAGAAGCAACAACATCACCTTCTTTCCAACAACAACACCATCAATGGCAATAGATTCAAACAACATTAAAAAAAATGTTTCAAGTTAATCACAACACATACATCAGATTTGCAACAAAGCACCAAGTTGATGAGTAGAAAACATCCATTACTTAATATCATTTTGTTAATTTATTCCTAACATTAAAGACTAAAGGGTTGGTTATTCAAATTTAAGCTCCTTTATATATATTGGATTAGGTTTTTTGAAGTGTTTTCTCTTTACTTTATCAAGATGCCACCATATAGGGCATAAAGTATAATCATTATTCATTTTGGCGTGTTAAAAACTGAATATCAAGTTTTCAAGTTATTTAGCAATATCACTTCATATAAAAATAATTTTATAGATGCAAGTGGAATGATAGGCAGATAAGTTATTTTTTATCACTAACTCTGTTAGACTTTCTTCAAAGCACAATAATACATAGAGCAAATACAACCCAATAATACATAAAGCACACGTAATCCATAAAATCGAGAATTCAAAACCAGTAGCAAATTTTAGAAATCAAGTAGGCCGTGTTAATGAGTTCACATTTTTTTAATGATCAATTGAGAAATTAAGGCCCACAACATATAATCAAGGTCACCGTCGAATATGAATTTGAACCAGAACATTGAATCAATTGGGTTACCATGTCGATTAAAAAACAATAATAAAAAATTATAATAAACAGAATCAAATCTAATTAAAAAATAATAATCTCAATCACTAACCAAATATAGGACACTCCGCGGACAACAACGGTGGGGCTGGATGGCTGGTCGGCTGGATGGAAGGCGTTGCGAACAAGAGGTGTTGTGATGACTACGAGAGCTACGAATGGAAGGTGCTGCGACGATTGCGAGAGATGCGAATGAAAAGCACAGCGATAATTGCGACAGACAACGTTGTGACGACGGCTGAAAGGCTAGGAGAGGTAGGGCTGAACGTGAGGAGTGTATAATTATGGAAAGGGATTGAGGGAGCGTGGCGCTGTAGTTAGATTAGATTGTTTTTAAAAAGAGGAATGCTAGCGGGCCAGTAATTTTGGTGTTTTGTAACTATTAATTGGTCATTAATAGTATTTTTAATGGTGTGAGATTACATCTAATGTTAGGAGATTACTCACTTTTATTTTGATATAATAAGTGCTATTTTGTGTCGTAGCAGAATTTTTATATCAAAAAAGGACATCGTAGTATTTTGTAAGGTTTTATGTTGCAATTTTTTCTTCCTATAAATCTTGATACCTCACCATGAATTAGGTTAGTTTTTTTTAAACCAATAAAATTTAGGATAATGCCACAATTTATGTTAAAAGTGAGAGAATAAAATTGTAGAGAATTTGCTTTTAGGATAATTTGATAGTTTTGGAATTTAAATAGTTTAAATAAGTAAATTATCC
>NC_029785.2:120492088-120494199 GCF_000816755.2 Arachis ipaensis | reverse complement strand
ATAATAATAATAATAATAATAATAGACACTTTAAAAATAATAACGATGATGATGATGATGATACATAATAATAATAATAATGATATGAGTAAACCACCGATTCATAGTCATGAACTATTAAAGCGTTGAAGAAAATGACTACGTTTTTTTTAAAATATCCTTAAAATATTTCAAAATGCAACAAAAAATACTCAACGTTAAAGGTATATTTTTAAAAAGTGATTTAAAAAATTGAATTTTGATCCAATTTTTTTTAAGTAGAAGTTAAAAACGCAATTAACACATGTATTTGATTATTAGTAATAAAAAAAAAAATTCAAGTCACTCAATGTGCCAATTATTAAAAATATACTACTTAGCAACTTTTGAGAGAGTTTCAACATCTCCTGTAAAAGGAACATGGTAGACTAAGGTTATTCAACATGACATCATAAAAATCCCTATCAAGTGAGCATTTATCTAGTTAAAACAAACACAAAAACCAAATTAATAAATTATCCTTCAAAGATTTAAGTATTGTTGTGTCCACAATGCTAAGAACCACTCATTTCTCTTATCTGGAGACATTCCAACATAAGGTCCACTCATTTCAACATAGAATACATTCATAAAAAAAGTAGATCTCTTGTTAAGAGTTATATAGGCAACTTAAAAAAAATGTATACTTCAAAGAAAATAACATCTAATTCTAATATCTATTTTTTGCTTTGTCCTTCTAAGAAATTCATTCTGCAGTGATGTCTGGTGGTAGCTCTCCACCATGCCGTTAAATTAGATATCTCAAAGCACTCTCCATTGCATGCTTCTTTATCTTCTCTGCTACTACATCTTCCACCGCCTTTCATTTCAATTTCTCAGTCGCCACCTCTGTCTGTAATTCAAGCAGCATCCTTTGGGTCTCCTCTATTTGAACTTCATCTCCCAACTGATACGAATTTGGATCGAATAGTTAACTAGGAGTCGGTCCATAACCCATGCCATGCACACTACCCAGTGCTCTATTCCGAGAGTTTGAACAAGCAAATCATTTTGAGACAGCACTCTAGAAGACTCATCATGTTGTTCAATATCCACAATTCTTTCCTACAAACATAAATAAGAAAACATAAGCAATTACGAGCTAGAGCATAATTGAATAGACTTTCAACACAATTTTCTAATTAAAACCAATGGAAAACAACATAAAGAATCTCAACATAGTAATTACACACAATGGCCTTAGCTTCTTCATGGATATATAGGAGCCATTACTTTGTTTGTGCACTAAGTTCCATAACTCTCCTCTACTAACTTTTCTCCCTTGTAGTTTTGATTGTAACAATATAGTTTATACCATCACCGTATTCCACCCAATTTTATCCAATGCTTTTTTATCAATTCCCGGTAGGCATTACTCAATATTTTGTTCAAGCATTTTTGTTGAGTCGTAATACTCATGATCATGGTTCTGAAAACTAGACTGGACCAGCCGGTCAGACGGATTCAACCGCAAAGCCACTAGGTGGTTGTGTGTCGAACGGTATCCTCCTGCACGCACGCACTTGTTCTTCTGTCTCCTTTCGTCTCTAAGTCTTCTGTTTCGTAGAGGTTTTGAGGTTATATAAGAGGTAATGACGTGTTGTTCATTAGAAATTAAATACGAGAGAACCAATAAGTGTTAAGTTGATTATTTGTATTAACTGAAGGACTGATTCTAAATGTTCTATTGGTATCTAACGAAGTTTGGTTGTTAGAGGCACCCTAAGCTGGGAATGAGTGCATTCCATAATGAACCTGCTGGGTCACGTGAACGACCAGTCACCATGCTCAACACTTTTCACACTAAGCGTTAAACACGTGGTCACCGTGCTGCCACCAACCCCGCCTCGTTTTGACGTCTTCTCTTTTAAAACGAAACAACTCCTTCACTCCCACCTTCCTCTCCAACTCTTAACACTAATCCTTTTTTATTCCCCAAGTTTCCAAAGAATACCGCAGCAAAAGAGAAAGAATGTTTTCAGCTAGTTCAGGGCTAAGCCAAGTTAGCTGGTCAAGAACCGGCCAAATCGCTAAATTTTTGCCAAAACTCAGACCGTCAAAAAATACTACTCGACTTGGCGTATTCACAGCCC
>NC_029785.2:120490497-120492063 GCF_000816755.2 Arachis ipaensis | reverse complement strand
TTAAGTGCGAATGAACATCTTAGATAGGAACAAGCGTTTTTGAATGGAAAACAGAAATACTTGCATTAATTCATTGAGACACAGCAGAGCTCCTCACCCCCAACAATGGGGTTTAGAGACTCATGCTGTCAGAAGAATAAAAGTTTAGAATTGAAAATGTCATCAGATCCAAAATAAGTCTCTAAAAGTTGTTTAAATACTAAACTAGTAGCCTAGGGTTACAAAATATGAGTGGACTATGATGGATGATACAGAGATCCACTTCTGGGGCCCACTTGGTGTGCTGGGGCCCACTTGGTGTGTGCTGGGGCTGAGATTTCGTGCAGAGGCCATTTGTGGAGTTGAACGCCAGTTTTTATGCCAGTTTGGGCGTTCAACTCCAGTTTTTGATCCTTTTCTGGCGCTGGACGCCAGAATTGGGCAGAGAACTGGCGTTGAACGCCAGTTTACGTCATCTATCCTTGTGCAAAGTATGGACTATTATATATTGCTGGAAAGCCCTGGATGTCTACTTTCCAACGCAATTGGAAGCATGCCATTTCGAGTTCTGTAGCTCCAGAAAATCCACTTTGAGTGCAGGGAGGTCATAATCCAACAGCATCAGCAGTCCTTTTTCAGCCTGAATCAGATTTTTGCTCAGCTCCTTCAATTTCAGCCAGAAAAATACCTGAAATTACAGAAAAACACACAACTCATAGTAAAGTCCAGAAATATGAATTTTTCCTAAAAACTACTAGAATTAGACTAAAAACTAACTAAAACACACTCTAAACTATATGAAATTATCCCCAAAAAGCGTATAAAATATCCGCTCATCACAACACCAAACTTAAACTGTTGCTTGTCCTCAAGCAACTAGACAAATAAAATAGAAGACTAATAGGTTGAGAAGCAATAATATTTTAGAGTTTTTGATTGAAGCTCAGATCCTAATTAGATGAGCGGGACTAGTAGCTTTTTGCTTCTGAACAGTTTTGGCATCTCACTTTATCTATTGAAGCTCAGAGTGATTGGCATCTATAGGAACTCAGAATTCAGATAGTGTTATTGATTCTCTTAGTTCAGTGTGATGATTCTTGAACACAGCTTCTTTATGAGTCTTGGCCGTGGCCCTAAGCACTTTGTTTTCCAGTATTACTACCGGATACATAAATGCCACAGACACATAACTGGGTGAACCTTTTCAGATTGTGACTCAGCTTTGCTAAAGTTCCCAATTAGAGGTGTCCAGAGTTCTTAAGCACACTCTTCTTTTTGCTTTGGACCTTGACTTTAACCGCTCAGTCTCAAGTTTTCACTTGACACCTTCACGCCACAAGCACATGGTTAGGGACAGCTTGGTTTAGCCGCTTAGACCGGGATTTTATTCCTTTAGGCCCTCCTATCCACTGATGCTCAAAGCCTTGGGATCCCTTTTTGTTTGCCCTTGCCTTTTGGTTTTAAGGGTTACTGGCTTTTTCTGCTTGCTCTTTTTTTTTTTTTGTAAGCTTTGTTCTTTGCTGCTTTTTCTTACTTCAAGAATCATTTTTTGATTTTTCAGATTATCAATAACATGTCTCATGTTCA